>NW_026591918.1:4265464-4353385 GCF_907164565.1 Psammomys obesus | reverse complement strand
GGAAGGAAGGAAGGAAGGAAGGAAGGAAGGAAGGAAGGAAGGAAGGAGAAAATGGTCCAGCCCACAGATAGTAATCTACAGAACGAGTCCAAGTCCTGGCCTAGTGAAAGGGCTTAACCCTCAACAGTTTCTCTACAATCTCAGGCGCCTTTCAAAAATGATCTCTGTCCTTTGCTCTTGTGAGTGTAAAAATACCATTTCAGCCAGGCGGTGGTGGTATAAGCCTTTAATTCCAGCACTCTGGAGACAGAGGCAGGCAGAGCTCTGTGAGTTTCATGACAGCCTGGTCTGCAGGGTCCTAGTTCTAGGACAGTCAGGATTACACAGAGAAACCCTGTCTCAAAAAAACCAATACATACACACACACACACATACATACATACATACATATTATTTCAACATAACAAATGCCATTTACATTAACAAGCATAGAATGAAATTTTTCAGATAGGTATGGTGCAAAAGCCTGTAATCTCAGCAGTTGGGAGGTAAAGACAGGAAGACCAAGGCCAGCCTTAGCTACACCGTGAGGTTGAGGCCAGTCGGGGCTACAGGAGAATCTGTCTCAAAAAACACCAACCAAAACAAAAAAGAAAAACAAAAGTTCTACACACAAAAATAGAGTACTATCAGAGGGAAAGTATTAATCTAATTGTTAGATATTTTGTCCTAGATTATTTTTTATGGCTTATTTGTAAAATTTTTAAAGATTTTTTATAGGCTGGGTGGTGGTGGTATGTACCTTTAACCCCAGCACTTGGGAGGCAAAGGCAGATGGATGTCTAGAGTTTAAGGACAGTCTGGTCTATAGATCAAATTCTAGGACAGTCAGGGCTACACAGAGAAACCCTGTCTTGAGAAACAAAACAAAACAGAAATTTAGTTATGCTATCCTATTTGTATGTGTATGAATGCTTTGGCTGTATGTCTGTGTACATGTATGCTCAGTGTCCACGGAGGCCAGGAGGGAGCGTCAGATTCCCTAGAAGCCACAAGTGGGTGCTAGGAACCAAACCTAGGTCCTCTTCAAGAGCAACAAATGCTCTAAACCACTGAGCCATCTCTTCAGCCCCCATGGTTTAGATTTGTCTTATTTCCTTTTTCCTCTTCCCCATAAATAAAAAGATTTAACACTGGGAAGTTAAAAACAAAAGCATTCTAGTTCATCGAGGGATGACGGCTCACATACTCCTTTCACCTCAGACACTGAGGCAGGAACGCCACTCCATCTCAACAAAACAAAATAAAAACAACATCCCCACAAACCCAGAAAACAAAAAACCAGTAACCAAATTCTCAGTTAACTTATATGAACTCAACTTATCCCTTAATGACTCGAGTATCAAAATTATCAACAGTATGCAAACTCTATGCATCTTTTCTGTAGTATTAACTTATTTTATAGCTACTCCACCTTTTAATTCAATGTTAAAATATTTAAAGATCATAATTTTAAGTCTTATTCATAATTTATTTACAGTAAAACTGAGTCTTGCCAAAGATACAAAACAGTTCCATCAGCTCAAAAAATTCCCTTACCCTCAAGGTCCCCTCTCCTTGGATTTCTGGCCCTGCAGTTTTGCCTGTGCCAAAATTATGTAAATGAAACTGACTATTAAGTAGCTTACAAGAGTCTGACACTTTTAATTAGCATACAGTCTCTGAAAGTTATTTCTGCTGATGTATTGAGCAATGGTTCATTCACTCTGTTATTGCTGAGTGGTTTTCTATGTGCATGGTATTTCAGTGGTATCCAATTTCAGGCTACTATGAATAAAGTAACTTTTTAATTTATTGGCTTTAAAAAAGATTTTCATAGTATATATGTATTTTAAATTTTATTCATTTATTTTTATGTATGTGTGTGTTTTGCTTGTGTGTACATTTGTGCCAAAGAGGTCAGAAGATAACATTAGGTCCCCTGGGACTGAAGTTCCAGGCGGTTATGAGTCACCATGTGAGTGCTGAGACTTGAACTTGGGTCCTCTGGAAGAGCAACCAGTGCCCTAAATCTCTGCGCTATCTCTCTACCCCTGTATGATATATTCTGATCATATTCTTTCCTCTTACTCAACTTCTCCCAGATTCTACCCACCCACCCAACTTCATGTTCTTTCTCTCTCAAACAAACCACACACACACACACCCAAAAAACACCAAAAACAAAACAACAAGAAAATAACATGCAGGTTATGTTGGCCAACTACTCCTGAGCATAGGCTCTGCCCCATGGTGTGGGTGATGCACCCCAAGAATAAAGGAAATCGCAACATGGCGTGCATGTACATAAATGTCTTTGTACCGACATATTTCTTTTTTGGTGTTTTGAGACAGGGTTTCTCTGTGCAACAGCCCTGGCTGTCCTGGAACTTGCTTTGTAGACCCAGCTGCCCTCAAACTCAAAGACATCTGCCTGCCTCTGCCTCTTGAGTGCTGGGATCAAAGGCATGCACCACTATGGCCAGCTATGTTTCCACTTTTGTTAAGTAGAAGTGGGAATACTGAGCTATGCTAGAAGCAGTATATAAAATAAATTAAGCAAATAAAATTAATGAACTAGTAGTATACCGTGCAGTTATTTTAAAAATCATTTTAGAAAGCAGAAAAAGGGAGGTTCCACACTTCCCTTTTTCAACCCTATTCACTGAGTGTTTCGGTGTCTCCCAGTATCTGCTTAACTGCTCACTGGAAATAGTGCATTTTCAAGCTGGGCTACACATCACAAACACTTTCAGATCTGCGACTTGGGCAGAAGCCTAAAGATTCTTAATCAGCTCTTCTGGATATAAAGCATAAACAGTGGTAGTTTTTCTTTTTTGTTTCTTTCCTCTTTTTTCAAGTACTGGAGCATATAATTTTATTTTAAAAATTTGAAACATAAAAAATACTATTTGCTGCTGTTTCTCTATTTTTTTTCTTACTGAAGATTTATATATATATATATATTTATTATACAGTGTTTTGCGTGCAGGCCAGCAGGGGTCACCAGATCTCATTATAGATGGTTGTGAGCCACCATGTGGTAGTGGGAATTGAACTCAGGACCTCTGCAAGAGCAACGAATGCTCTTAACCTCTGAGCTATCTCTCCAGGCCCCTTTACTGAAGGTTTTTAATTAAAGCACAAACCTTGTGCCATTTCATTCCAAAATTTAAAATTCAACTTAAAAAAACAAACAAAATGCTACTTTTTCTAACATCTCCACAGTACAACTTTTGTACCACATAAAACAAAACTGTTTTAACCATGTGGTACCCCAATGTATATCTCAATTTTCTTGACTTATCAGATGCAGCCAAGGATGAATCACTGGATTTTACCACTAAAACTAAAAGAATATTTATTTTTTTAACTTTTCAAGAATCTTTGGCATATTATAATGAGTATTCTCTTCCAGCTTTATTAACATTCTTCAAAAACTAACAATTATCACAAAATAAAAAGACAAGGTAGTTAACAATTTTTTATTCTTTACCTGAAAAGATCCACCTCATGAACAGTAGGTAAAATAACAGATGTGTGCGTGTCTGCCTAAAAGATTAAAAAAAGAAAAAGAAGAAAATTAGGGGAGACATCACTAAAATTTATAGAAATTGCTTTCTGCTTTTGTTTTTAAGGAAGGGCCTAAGAGCGTCGCCTTGGCTGTCCTGGCAATCACTGTGTAGTCCAGCCCAGCCTTGAAACCACAGGAGATTAGGACTGGGACGAAGGGTGCACACCACCACACCTAGTTATCTAAAGCAAAGCATTATACATGATGGTACATGACCATACCATGATAGCAGCACTCGAAAAGAGGCAGAACCGATACAAATTCAAAGGGAGGCTCACTAGCAAGTTCTTGGCGAGACAGGGCTACACAGTGTTTCAAAAACACATAACAAATAAATGAAAATAACAATACAACTACCATAATCAAAAAGCCATATCACTCAGTTCATTTTGACAAGTTTCTCTTCTTCCAAGAGCAGCCAGAGAGAGTGGGTCTCCCCAGTGCCCCTCAATACAGCAGAAGAGAGAGAAAAACACAAACACTGTAAGAATCGGTCCAATGGCCAGAAGTGAGATTCAGTCACAACTGGACAACCATTAAGACTAGGATATGTGCAATGAGCAGACAGTTTTCCTGCTGTTCTGCAGCTTTACTCCAAGAACAGAGGGAGCAGAGCGGTAAAAGCAGCTAGACTATTTCAAATGAAAGCTTCAAACCAAGATGAACAGAAACTGCTTTCAGAAAAATAAAAGTTCCGGAATCCTTTTGACTGAATCTTCTAAAATTAGGATTCCATTGGCTACTCTTCTAAGAGAACAGCTTTTGCCGGAATTAAACTTCTTTTAAAGTATCTACTGTCCTTCTGTCCTCACAATCACAGCTGGAGAACTCCAGTTCCTACTGAGGTAGTAACAGCAGCATTTCTAACAAGAAATGTAATAAAGTTTACCACTTTACTGTTCAGAAACGTATTAAAAGACACAGAAACTGCATTGTCAACATTTCCACATCACACTACCTGCTGAGTTAACTGCGCCATCTGAGTGGTCCCAGGCTTGTCATGGCATGTGGGAATCCGTACCTTAATGACAAAGAGAGAAAATATTACCTTCATCTGTATGAGATGTGCTCTATCTGGCTGCTAAAGCACACACTCAGCACTTCTAAAATATATTAGTATGTATTTATGCAGATCTTAGAATTAAGGGTATTCATTTTTAGTTGGAGCAGAAAGTAGCAAAACCAAAGTCTTCAAGACTACAAACAGATCACTAAAAACCAAGAAGCCAATGTGCTGAAAAACAAAGTAAGGACATCAGCCTCATAGATCTTCCTGCTTATCTTTCCACTCTTTGCTTCATAAATACACACACCCAAACGCACCCTCTCAAACCTGCCAAACTTTTGAATAAATCCCACAGGAAACAATGGGAACTCCCAGCCCAGTTCTATCAGTATCGTTTTTTTTTTTTGTTTACCCAAAGGGTGGGGAGAGAATACATATGCAAACAGCAAATCTAATGAAAGAACACCCTTAATAATAAAACCAACGTCACAAATACTTGAATTGCCAAGAACGTGAGTACATTCATACAAAACCTGAGAGTAAAATGCCTTCAAAACAAAACAATGGGTTAGAGACAGAGCTTAGTGGTATAGCATTTGCCTAGCACTTGTGAGGCCCTGGGTTCAACTCCCAATACACACAGAGAGAAAAACAATGAAAAGAAACGACAAAAAAATCCTCACTCTAGCAGAAAATATTCCTAGCTGAACATGTGTGCTCTGACATTAAATGGTGTAAGGCCATTTAGAGCTGGAAACAGTGACTCTTCCGGCTCCTTAATTTCTGTGAGTCACGCCCAATGCTACAAGTGTTCTGTTTCCGCTTTCCACCCTATGGGGATTCTAGGATGATGCACTTACATCCGTGTATACTTCACAGGAGTAACACTGCTGTGCAAATCCTACAAGGTGACAGGCCTGCAAGGGCCTGGACTTGAACAAAACACTGTCAAGCAGTTTACACTGTGGTGTGTCTATAAGACCTCGCAGCAGTAACAACAGTGAAGGCAGCAACGCTACGAAATGTCACCAGGTTGTTAAAAGCAAAACCCATGTGCAAGCATCCTACTGAGTTCTCTAAAGAGCAATCAAGTGAGACAATGGAAAGCTGTTACCTTCATTACTACTCCCATGATAGGCAGATGCAGTGTTTTCCCTGGCACTGGGGCAGGCCATCGGTCAACATCATTACAAGCTGAAAATGTAACAAAATATTTCCTCAATGCAAGCGGAAAATTAAAATATTTAAAATGGGCATTGCAAGTTATAACTTTTTTAGTAACATGGAAGAAATATATTAATAACAGCAGATAAGGTAAAGTAAAATTGATGAAATATTTCAGTTACATTTCTTTCAGAAATACTGTTCAAGGACATATACTGGTTAACTGTTGAATGGGAGCTAGAGAAATAGACGGCTTAGCTGTTAAGAGTACTTCCTGTTCTTGTAAAAACCTGAGTTTGGTTTTTACTACTGATGTCAGGAGGCTCACAACCACCTGCATCTCCAGCTCCAAGAATCTGATGTCTTCTCTGGCCTCCTCTCAGGCTTGCGCGTGTGTGCGCTCTCTCTCTCTCTCTCTCTCTCTCTCTCTCCTTCTCCCTCTCTGTCTCACACACACTGATAAAATTTTTTCTAATTAACAAGAAAAACCTGTTGAATGACAAGTAGGCTCAAGGGTAGCTTTCTTTCTTATTTATTTATTTTTGATTTTTTGAGGCAGGGTTTCTCTGTGTAGCCCTGGCTGTCCTGGACTCCCTTTGTAGACCAGGCTGGCCTCAAACTCACAGAGATACACCTGCCTTTGCCTCCCAGAGTGCTGGGATTTCAGGCATGAGCCACCACGCCCAGCTTTCACATTTATTTTTTAACTACTGTTTCTGTTTCTTGATTTCTATTCAATGGTGCTTTCAAGAACTACCAGTTGAAAACCTTATTACTAACTCTAACAGACACCACTTATGTCTCTACAGTGGACAGGACCAGATACCATTCTTGGTATTTATGGGTTAAGATGCCAGACCAAATGTTCTGTATCTCACTCAAATCATGTAAGTCGTAAATCCTCTGAATATTAACTTCCACTTGATTAAGACTCTGTAACTAAGAGTATATAACTAGGGGCTGGAGAGATGGCTCAGCGGTTAAGAGTACTGTCTCTTCTTCCAAAGGACCCAGCACACAGATGCCAGCTCACAACTGTCTGTAATGCCAATTCCAAGGGATCTGACACCTTCACACTAATGCACATAAAATTGAAAAAAAAAAAAAAAAAAGAATATATAACTTGTGTGGGGGATGAAGATATGGCTGAAATGTTAAAAGTGATAACAGCTCTCCCAAAAGACCAATATTTGGTTCCCAGAACTCATGTCAGGCTGCCCACAATTACTTGTAACTCTAGCTCCAAGCAATCTTCTGGCCTCTGAGGGTGTACAAGCATGTGTGTGCGCGCACACACAATAATAAGTAAATAAATAAAAGAAAACCAAAAATGAATATTAAGAGTGCACACAGTGGGCTTGGGGAAGTCAGTTAAGTGCTTGCTGCACAAAGCATGATGTTTGATCCCCATAACTCATACAAGTCATGGCAATGATGCACGCTTATAGTACAAGCACCGGAAGAGGAGACAGGAGAGTCCCTGGGGCTCACTGACCAGTCAGCCTAGCCTAATTAGAAAGCCTCAGGTCTTAGTAAAAGACCCTACCTCAAAACTCAAGGCAAATGGCTCCTGAGGAACATGACCAAAGATTCACCTCTGGTTCCCACACACAGGGGCATGTGCCCTTGCACACACACATGCCTCTGAAAACATGTGGACATGCATGAACCTGCACTCACAGACACACATACTAACACACACAGTACACAACTCATATAATTATTAAACTTACCTGCTTCCAAGTAAGGTTCATTTTTTTCAAAATACTCTGGTGCTATCTGTTTGAGTACGGTGTGAAAAAAATGAATATAAGGTAATTTGCTGATCAAAACCAATGACTGAGGAAAGAAAAGGGACAAAGGTGGTTTTCTTTAATGCCTAATGATTATAATTTAAGTTTGCCACTTATGTTTTGCATGAACAATTATAATGAGCTAAAATTCAGCAAAACAGTATGGATTTTGAAAATGAAAGATTTTTTACAGCACATGGTTACAAGAAGATACAAAGTCATAATTGAAGAATGCAAAAAGTTTAATTTTATTATGCTTTACAACAGTGGTTCTCAACCTGTGAGTCATGGCCCCTTTGAGAGTCAAAGGACCCTTTCACAGGAGTCTCATCAGAGATCCTGTATATCAGATATTTACATTATGATTCATAACAGTAGCAAAATTATGAAATAGCAACAAAAATAATTTGGGTCACCACAACATGAGGAAGGTTGAGAACCACTGGAATTACAGGCATATTCACTGATATTCCTGCCCTTCAGGCAAAACAACTTCCCCACAAACAGACTAAAATATAATGGACAATTTAAAAAGCCAAGTATAACTATTAGTTTTAACTGTTAACTTGAGACAATCTATAGCCACCTGGGAAGAGAAAAATCAACAAATGATCTCTGTATCAGGTTGGCCGGTGTGCGTGGGAGAGTATCCTGACCATGTTAACTGTGGTGGAGCCACCGACTACAGGTAAAACCGTTCCCTAGGCAGGGGGTGCTGACTGTCTAAGAGTGAAAAGAAGGGGCTAAGCATGCGATGGATGTAACCGTATATAGGCAAGTCATCAGTGTCTCAAGCTACCGCCTTTGTGACCTCTCCACAAAGGTGGACTATAACCTGGAACCACAGCTAATATAAACTACATTCTCGCCTAGACTGTTTGGGTCAGGGCATTTTATCAGCAACAGAAGCAAACTGAGATGTCTACCTGTTGCTACAACATAGCAATATCGAAAATTAGCCACATGAAGTCTTCCTACTAAAGAAATAACAAATGGTGATGTTTGGCTCAAATCCCTATGCCTGTTATGTTCTACAGTTCAGCTGTCCTAGCCTAGCCACACACTTAAAAATTGCAAGTATGACCACTTTATATACAAACTACACTCATTTTTAAATGTAGTTTTTTTCCTTGAAAACTGCTCCTTTTTATTTTTATTTTTACTTATGTATATATGTGTGGTGTCCACAGAGGCCAGAAGAGGCTTCAGATTCTCTGGAGTTGGCTATAGGTGACTGTAAGCTGTCTAAGTGAATGCTATGAACTGAATTCATATCCTCTGCAACAGTAGAAAATGCTTTTAACTGCTGAGCCATCTCTTCAGCTTCCAAACTAATTTTTATCTTTCCATTCAACATTAATTAGTGGCACTAAAAATTTCATCACAAATGGAAAAGGTATGTCCTAATAGCTGACATTAGAGTAGGAACGATTCATTTTCCTTTTTTCATAAGATTTATGAAAGACTATACATAAGGGTGGAAGCAATAATGGCTAAGATGTTACTTACGGACTCATTTAAAAAAAGTTTTCATAGGTTGCAAGAATATTACAACTTGTTTAGTTTCTCCCTTAATCTAAAATGTCAAAACGCAATGGAACTCTTCCACATATGAACTAAAACACTACAGTTTATCAGGAGTCCAGATCAGAGACAACAAAAATACAACAGTTAAAAATTACAGTGGCACATGTAACCAGTGGAACATGGCAGCATACCCCTTTAATCTCAGTACCCAGGAGGCAGAGGAAGGTGGATTTTCGTGAGTACAGTCTTATAGTAATAATAATAAACACAAGCAAAACATAAAAACTCGAGACATTATTAAGTTTAATTATTCCTATTTTGGGGGTGGGGAATTGAGACAGGGTCTCATGTAGTCCTAAGTTGGCCTCAAATTCCTGATTTTTCTATCTTCACCTCACAAATATTCATATCTCAGGCAGGCACCATCAAGTCCAGCTCTCACTTTCCGAGTCATAACATAAAACACTTTAATAGTGCACATAAAAATTACCTTCTGAAAGTAGCCTCTTTTAAGAGTTTTATCTCGAACTTGTCGAAAATACACATATCCATAAAAATATGCAGGATCTTTCTAAGAAAGAAGAGACAAAATTTTATGCATGTGTGTATGTACGAACATATGTATGCATGTATGTACATACGTATACACAGATATCTTTTAACAGTGACACTGGGCTTCCTTGGTAACCCAGGTCACTATGTGAACAATACACAAAAGCTAGTCATACTTTCCTAGCATCAAACAAAAGTCAGGGGAATAAAGAACCTGCCAACTGTCCAAGGACTAAAACTACACCCAAGAACTAAAGGTGGGACTTTTCAAACAGCTTCTGTTCTTTACATCTAGATTAGCAAACTGAAATCAGAAAAGCATCAAATTCAGTCTCTTCCCCAGTTCCACTCTACCTGCACATCTCAACAGATCAGAACCAGGGCTCACCATGCTATCAGTGTTTACAATTTATAATGGTATCATTTCCAGAGCAGTAACTGTATAGTCCGTTTCACTCAAATACTGAATCCTATCATTTAAGCTATTTAAGAAACCCAGCTACATAATAAAATAAGCCCCACCTCAAAAAGTCAAACAATATTGAAATGTTATCAAAGGTGATTAAATATGTTAGCTCTAAAGCAATGTTTCGTCTCACATGGGATTTTTCCATGACCACTTTTCCAACCTTTAAGTAAACTGGTAAATCTTTGTCAAATTGATCAAGAAGACAATGCAGTGACACCCTCCTCCCAGAAGACTGGCGGAATCTAAAACAAAATTGGGTATCTCCAAGACAACCTAATGAAAACAAAAGAAAGGCAAGTCAGGATGGCTTCATGTTGACATGCAGCCAGTTTCATTGATATTATAAGGAGAGAACTTTACAAATAATTATAACCCATTTCTTCATGTTTCAAACAAGGAAAAAAAGACAGCTAAAAATTCTAGGACTTAGCCAGGTGTAGTGGCACATACCTTTAATCTCCGTACTCGGGAGGCAGAAGCAGGTAGATCTCTAGAGTCTGAGGCCAGCCAGCTTGGTCTATATAGTGAGCTCTAGGACAACCAAAGCTACAAAGTGAGACCCTACCTCAAACACACACACACACACACACACACACACACACACACACACACACACACTCTAAATAAACTCTGGACTTACTCAAGGACTCCTTGCTACTTAGAGGCAAAATGCATATCTTAATTCCTAAGTTTCTTTACAATTTTTCCTACTTCATTTTCCAGTGTCATATTTTTGTCTGCAAATGATGTTGTCTCACAAAAATAAACAAATGAAGCTAAACACACACACACACACACCCCTCTTGTTCAAATCTACATCTATACAAACTTTGGTTTTTCTGTTTTGTTTTTGAGATACAGTCTCACTATGCAGCCCTGATATCCTGAATTCTCTATGTAGACCAGACTTGTTTCAAATTCAGCCTGTTTCTGCTGCCCAAGTGCTGAAATTAAAGGTGTGTGTCACCATACTCATTTATATAAATTTAGGACAAAAAAAAATTTAGATAGGGTCTCAGACTGTCCTCAAACTTATTATACAGCCTTGACCTCCTGATCCTCCTGTCCCTACCTCCCCAGTGCTGACATCACAGTTGTGCCATCATGTCATTTTTATGTAGTATAAGGCACTGAATAACTGAATAAAGGGATTCTTGCTTGTTTATGTGCATTGGTGTTTCACCTACATGTATGTCTGGGAGGGTGTCAGATCTCCTGAAACTGGAGTTACAGACCGTTGTGAGCTCCCATGTGGATGCTGCGAATTGAACCCAGATCTTTTGGTTACGAAGCAGTGCTCTTAACCACTGAGCTATCTCTCCAGCCCCAAATATAGGGATTCATGTATGTCAGGGAAGCACTAACCCCACTAAACTACATGCCCAGTTTCCAAATACATAAACTTTTAAAAGTAGACAAAGTGTTTTGGGATACATGGTCCAGAGATGACAACAACAACGAAGATTGTAATAGTGAAAAACATGAAAGCTTTTACTCTAATAATCAGTGGTTACACTTGAGGAAGGGGAGAATGCGTCAGAAGAGGACTGAGGAGGGTTTGTAGGTAATGGCAAAGTTCTATTAATTGGTCCTGTGTGTGTTTTACTTTTCACAATAGGAAGCTCCTTTAAAAACATAATATACAAGCTTCAGTAAGATTCCAGGTAATCAACTTACCATCTTAATTATCTGAATTACCAATTAATTTTCAACTTTAATTATTTCAGTAAGCCTCTTAAAATGTAAATTTTAATTACATTTATCAGGCAATAATTACTTTAAGCAAAGAACTGATGCCTGGCAATTGTCTTCAGCCTCCTCACACAGGACAGCACACTGGCACGTGCGTACCAACATGAGTGTACGCGCACACATCTACACAGAGTAAACGGCTTTATAATTAGAGTAAGTTACGTTTTACCTGAGGTAAAATTACATACTTGCAGTACTATCACTTGGATTTTCCCCCAGGTAATAAGTTAGATTAAAATAATAACGCTCAATATTTTTATCATTACACATGTAACTACTTTTTGTATTTCCTTCTTATATGACATTCTAAAGGGGATGAAAAAGAGAAACTTCACAATCGGTTCAACCTTTTCTGAAAGCCAAATTAGGTAACCGACTTAATGGCAATTCCAGACACTAATATTTCTTTGCTGTCAGAGGGAAGAAATGAAAGATGAGTTTCTTTGTGTTCTGAAACAGAGTTCTGCTTTGTTTCTCAGTCTGACCTGAACTCACTCTGTAGCCAAGGATGCTGTCAAAGTCAAGATCCTCCTGCCTCAGCCCCTTGAGATCTAGGATTACCAGTGTATGCCTCACATACAGATCTACTTGTGCTTACCTGTTTAAGCATGGGGAACAGTGCTCAGTGATATAGTCTAGCTTTGATTCAGTTAAACAAACTTCCATACCAATGGCTCAGAGTTTCTCTTTAGAAAATGCTACGGTTTGAATATGGGGAATTCCCACAAAAGGCTCATTAGAAGGCTATTAGAAGGCTCAGTTCCCAGCTAATGTCACTATTTCTTGGAGATTCTAAAAACGCCAAAAGGTAGAACCTAGCTGGAAGAAGCAGGTCAAAGGGCAGGTTCTTGAGGATATCTCTGCACTGCGTCCTTTCTGCTTTCTGGCTGTCGTCACGAAGTGAGCCATTCCATTGTACAAACCGTCGTTCTACGAGTAAACAGCACGGTATGTGAGGGGTGTGCATGCACACGTACACACATGTGGACATGGCAAGCCCTTTACAGGCTAAGTTATGGCCTCAGCCCCAAGCTGTTGCCGTTAAGGTTTGTTTTAATTATGTCTATGAGTGTTAGCCTGCAGGTATATATGAGTGTGTTCCACAGAGGCCAGGAGAGGGTGTAAGATCCCCTGAAACTTGAGTTACGAACAGTTGAGAACCACCATGTGGGTGCTGGGCATGGACCCCGGGTGTCTTACAAGAACAGCAGTGTTCCTGATTGCGAGCCCATCCAGCCAGCCCCAGTTATTGTTTTCATGTCATCTCACTGACAATCAGGGCAGATATTGAAAACTGCTTTTCTTCCTTTAATAAAAGCCTCTCTCAAAAGCAAAGCTCTTCAGGTCAGAGTTGTTCAGTCCCCACGTCTCTGGCCAAACTGCCCATTCAAAAACTACCAGTGTACCAGTGTACAAGCATAGAAGTGCAGAAATAGAAGTGTGTGTACAAGTCTTCAAGTATACAAGTGCACAAGCATAGAAGTGTAGAAGCATAGACGAGTAGAAGTGTGCACAAGTACAGAAGTGCACAAGTGTGCAGATACAGAAGTGTAGAAGTGCATTAGTGTAGCCTCTGCAGCAACATCAGTTACACTTGCTACTGACATGTGACCAAACGAACATGTAAGTTGAATACACTTAAAAGCTTTCTAGCAATCTGATACTAGTGTGACAAATTTACAGTTTTGTTTTTCTAATATTTTTAAAATTTCCTTTTTCTAATTTGTGAGCTTAGATTTTACAAAAGTATTGGTCTACACAGACATTAAAAAAAAAAAGTGGGTACAGTGGCACATGCCTATAATCCCAGTACTCTGGAAGGCAGAAGCAGGCGGATCTCTCTGAGTTCAAGGCCAGCCTGGTCTGCAAAGTGAGTCTAGGAAAGCCAAGGCTACACAGAGAAACCCTGTCTCAAAAACAAACAAAAAAGGCCCTTCAAATACTCCAAACAAAGACCATGCATGGAGATAACTTAGAACCCTGCACAGAAGGAGCAATGGCAGTTCGGTGTCCAAAAGGGTTTCCCAATTTAGGAACAGGGACTGTCTCTGACATGAACTCATGGGTTGGCTCTTTGATCACCTACACCCGAGTGGGGGGTAGCCTTACCAGGCTACAGAGGAAGACAAAAGAAGCCACTCCTGATGAGACCTGATAGGCTAGGGTCAGATGGAAGGGGAGGAAGACCTCCACCATCAGTGGCCTGGGGAAGGGGCATAGGAGAAGAGGGAGTGATGGTGGGATTGGGAGGGGTCGAGGAAGGGGGCTATAGCTGAGTTACAAAGTGAATAAACTGTAATTAATAAAAATTTTAAAAAATTTACAAAAGGCCCTTCAATACAGATAATCTAACATTTATACAGTTTATTATAATGTTCTTGTTGCTTGACACAAATATTGTCTGCAAGCCAAATCTACCCACAACAAGGACTGTTTGTTCCTTGAATTCATAGCTACTTAAAATTCTCTCTACTAAGCCTAAGCTTTTTTCCCTTGACATGTTTAAAATATGGAGATTACTGTCCTTGAGTATCCAACAGAACTTAAGTGCAAGGAACACTTACTCTCATATGGTGATAGTGGTAAATAACGAGGGGACAGTTGGCATGTGTAGCTGAGGTTAAGCACACTTTAATTTCATACCCAGATAAAATGCGCTAAAAGAAAAAAGAACCCACCCATGCTTTTTTCTAAAATCACAACGATCTAAGGTATATGTGAGAGGAGGGTTGTAGGATTGGCCAACTATTTCACTGTGAATTGTAAAACTTTTCTTCTGCATAGTTTTCATACAGCCTAAAATACTATTCTACTTTTTTTTGGGGGTGGGGGAAGGGCGGGTATTGTACCATGGTAAGGAAACCTTGATTTATGACTCTAGTCTGCTCTGCTTTTCCACAGCAATAAAAGCTATTTTGGAAATTTTAAGTCAATCTCACAGTTGGCACGGTACTTAAAACTTCCATCTGCAGGACACAGAGGAAAAGCAGTGGTCTGTATAAGCATCATGAGCTCTGGGCTCCAAAATGTGTTCCAGATCACACTCATCTATCTGAGAGACCTGTGCTTTCAACATCTTCTGCCAATTATACTAATACGTTCCAACCAGGCTTTGGGTAAAATGAGCTATAATTCATTTGATGGGCACTTTATTAAAAAGACATTTTTAAAAATATGTAGGTCATTTATATACCTAAAATACTATAAATTTTATTTATATAGATTTACACTTGAATTTAAGCTTATTTAAAAAAAATGACCCAGACAGATAACATTAAATAAATTATGTAAAAGGCTATCAAGTGCCAGATGCAGTAGTGCATGCCTTTAATCCAAGCACTTGGGAGGCAGAGGTAGGTGGATTTTTGAACTCTGCGAGTTCAGGGCCAGCCTGGTCTACATAGTGAGTTTCAGGACAGCCAGAGCTATGTAATGAAGTCCTGTCTCAAAAACAAAAATAAAAGCAAACAAAACAATATAAGGAAAAAAGGCTATCAAGTAGCTCAGTGACAGAGTTCTTACCTGGCTTGCACAAGGTCCTAGGTTCAATTCACAGTTTTTAAAATAAATAAAATAAATAAATTTAAATTTTTAGGCTGCTAAAATACCATAGAATTAACTTTTTGGGAAAGAAAAGTGGAGTAACTCTGCTTTAAGGATTCTGTGTGTGGCCTGAGGAGCTGAGTGCTCTGGTCTCTCTAAGTCCATGAAGCTGCTCTGAAAGTAAAACACAGAGGTAGCCTGAAAGATGTCAATGATTAGGACCACACAAGCACAGCTCATAGGAACCAGATAAATCAAGCATAATAATAGGCAAATGTGTGCCTGGCTCTATAAACTAAGCAGATTTCAAGCTTTACATGACACAGTAATCCATTTAACCAACCGCAAAGAACTGATGGTAGCATTCCACCACTATGTTCTTGCATAAAAAATTTGGAGCTAGAGAGATGGTCAGTGGCTAAGACAGCCTGCTGCTCTTCCACAGCACCAGAGTGGCTCTTAACTGCCTTTAACTCCAGCTCCAGGGGACCTGCTGACCTCTGCTGGCCTCTGGCAGCACTACATTCATGTGCACAGACCCATAATCCAATATACACACATAATTAAAAAAAAATTTTTTTTACTGCTTTTGCACAATTGCACGCAAATTCCTAAGTTCTGAACTGAAAGTAAACTATACACTCTAAGTTATCAATTATACTATTTTGCTTTTATTGTAAGAATTTACTGTTCTTTGTATGGTTTAACTAATCATACTATAACAGTTACCTTAAGAGCTGAAAAAAATGAAATCAATAATGACAGGATTAGGCATCATTAAACAAAAACTCAAACTCAATGATGTGTTGAACTAAAATTAAGTATGCATTTTAACATGCCATACTGGTTATTTGTCATGTATGAAGAATATAACCCATATCAGTACAAGATTCAAGAGAAACATCTTTTAATATAGTTACCTGAATTTGAGTCTGGAAAAGACAGATAGCAAATATTCGTTTTCTGAAAAAGAAAACAAGAGCCATGGATGTTGACATACACATACCCCAATAAAAGCAAGCAAAATTAACAGAAGACTATAGAGAGAAATGTATTTACTTACTTCTTTATCAGTAAGTTTGGAGTGTTGAGGATATATTACCTGAAAGAAAAAGATTAAATTATGTTAGCATATAATGGTTACTTCTGAAACTCTAGTTGGCTATGCCAAACAGTTGTTAAGAAATCACAGTTGGTGCTGTGGTGCCATCTGTAGTCATGCCTGCTTGCAAGACTAAATGAAGAGAATACATATTTAGAGGAAAAACTAGCTAAAATTTTAAAAATCTCCACCACAGAGCCTATCCTAACCACACACAACCTGTTCCTTTAAGTAACTATTATGTGTTTTCCTAGCTTAGTACCTGCAGTGGCCATAGAACTCATGAATGGAACCCTGGGTTTGAGTCCCCAGAGCCACAATAAGCTTGGCACAGTGGCACATAATAATCCCAGGATTCTAGAGACAGAAACAAGAGGATCTGATCAGAAGTTCAAGGTCAAGATCTTCCTTGGTAACAGCAGTTCAAGGTCATCTTGAGATACTTGAGAACTTGTCTTTAAAAAAAAGGTAGCATGAACACAAGTGCTAAGTAAAAAGATGTGGGACGAAGAGCTCTGGTACAAGTTAAGAACAGAAATACTGAAATTCAGGGAACAATGATGTCTTCACTTTTTAGCACTTTATTTCTTCTAATATTTTAAGAGCTTTATCTTTCTTAACTCTGGGCCAGAGCTCACACAAATTTGTTTTCAAACTTCTTAAATACCCTTTGCTTCTAACAAAACTTTTTCCCTGCAGCTGGGGCACAGCTCAGTGTTACGAGGACTCGCCAGCATGTAGGTACTGCATGCGACACTGTGCTGTATTGTCTTCTAGTGACTTTCTACCTGCTGTTCACGTTTTATATCACTGTGGTCAGTCTAAATAGAAAGAGAAGGGTGGCAAAACCAAAGCCTTACAGCACTGCTTAACTGATAAATTTAACTGTGCTTTGAATCACACTTAGTTATGAATTCTGACACAGTATCATCAAGAAATTGTTTTCTCACCTACATCTGATGGCACACACCTACTCTCAGAACTACTTGAGAAGCTAAGGGAAGAGGATTTTAAGCTTAAGATAGCCTTGACTACAGAGAGTTCAAGGTTGGCCTAGGCAACTGAGTGAGGCATGTCTCAAAATAAAAGGTAAAACAAGGGCTGGAGAGATGGCTCAGAGGTAAGAACATTGGCTGTTCTTCCAAAGGTCCTAAGTTCAGTTCCCAGCAACCACGTGGTGGATCACAACCATCTATAGTAAAATCTGGTGCCCTCTTCTGGTCCACAGGCATACATGCAGGCAGAATGCTGTATAAGTAATAAATAAATCTTTAAAATAATAAGAGTAAAACAAGGGTTGGCGATGTAGCATGAGAGGACCATTGTGTGCCTGCTACTAGTCGAGGCCAGTATAAACAAACAAAATTACATTTTCTTATGCCAAGTTAGGTTAAGTTTTTGTCACTTTTAACAAAAACAAAAGCCATGGTTAACTTTTTCCTCAATGGGAATTCATAAAAGAACTGTCTTGTTTTACTTACCACACTGTCTCTACACTTAGCACAGGCTCTAGCCTAGAGAAGATCTAAAAACATAAGCCAGCTTTGCTCCGTCCGAGGATACACCCTCACATTAGTTCTAGCGAAGCAGTATTAATATACACTTTCACATGTACCCACATCTCCCTTTTTTCATACTGACATTATTCTACTTGCAATTTTTAAAGCAGAAATAGCATCTAAAACCCATTACTACTATGTTCTATTTAAGTCTTGGTTTATGTAAATCTCATTACAAGCCAGGGGAATTGGTATGTGCCTGTAATTTAAGTACTCAAAAAGCCCAGGAAGGAAGATTTTAAGGTCAGCCTGGACTATGTAGAGGCTGTCTCAAACCACAGCCGATTGCAGCTAAGTTAATATGCAGTTTGCTGGACTCAATCATGATGTAACAGTGGCCTAGAACAACTTATCTTCAACAACTCTATAATTGGTCTTATGGGACTATTCTTTCAATAATTATTTCTTATACTCACAAACTCCGCACACAAAAATAAATAAAAATGTAAGAAAAAGGCCACGGGGACCCTCTATGAGACTTTCTCCAACCAAGGACCATGCATAGAGATAACCTAGAACCCCTGCTTGGATGTAGCCCATGGTAGCTCAGTGACCAAGTGGGTTTCCCTAATACAGGGAACAGGAACTATTTCTGACACGAACTCAACATCTGGCTCCTTTACCTCCCCCCACTCCCCTGAGGGAGGAACAGTCTTGCTAGGCCACAGAGGAGGACATGGCAGCCAGTCCTGAAGATACTTGATAAGCTAGGGTCAGATGGAAGGGCAGGAGGACCTCTCCTATCAGTGGACTTGGAAAGGGGCAGGGAGGAGATGAGGTAGGGAGGGTGGGATTGGGAGGGAATGAGGGAGGGAGCTACAGCTGGGATACAAAGTAAATAACCTGTGATTAATATAAAAAATAAAAATTAACAAAAAAATGTAAGAAAATTAAAGTACAGGAGAGCATCACATGTTCTGTTAACTGTATTAGATTCTTCTGAGTTATAAATAAAGCTGTGACTACATGACAATACAAAAGTAATTAAGGACTAAGTATAATAACAGATAGAAAAAAATTCATAAGGTGGTGGTGTGGCACATGCCTTTAATCCCAGCACTTGGGAAGCAGAAGGAGTCGGATGGATCTTTGAACTCAAGACCAGCCTGGTCTACAGAGTTAGTTCCAGGTCAGCCAAGGGGACACAGAGAAACCCTGCCTAGAAAAGGTAGAGGGAACACAATGAAAACAAAAAACAAACAAAAAAAAATCAAAGAAAAAATTTACATATATATATATATCCACATATATAGATATGAACTGTCTCATTTTATTTACCACTGTCTTTACACAGAATGTGTGTGTGTATGTGATATATTATATCCCAAGCCAAGAAGTGTCTTACACAAACTACGTCCACAAAGGCAGATGTGCCTGTCGCGACCCTGCACACCCACCTTCAGCGTGAAGACTGTGGTCTCCGAGGAGAGATGGTTAAGAACATGGATTACTAGGGCATCACATGCGCACACACGTAACCACAGGGCCAGAGGTGTAACTAAGTACACGATCTAGTCTTGCCTACCATGTTAGCACATGTAACAGTCTAGGTTCCACCCTGGTAGCACCAAACAAACAACAATAAAAAGGGTCAACAGCTAATAAGCACACAGAGACACTCAACACCATTAGTCACTAGGAACATGAAAATGAAAGCAAAATAAAAGATTGCTCCTACCCATTTGGATATTCCAAAGAACAGATAAGAGTGGCAAGGAGCAGGAATAACTGGAACCCTTTTAGGTTGTTGGTAGAAACACTTTGATAGCGTTTTTTGTTTTTTGTTTTTTTTTTTTTTTTTTGGTTTTTTGTTTTGTTTTTGTTTTTCAAGACAGGGTTTTCCTGTGTAGCCCTGGCTGTCCTGGACTCACTCTGCAGACCAGGCTGGCCTCAAACTCACAGATATGCACCTGCGCCACTGGGCCAGCTTTTTTTTTTTTTTTTTTTTTAAGCTAAATCACATATCCAATATGGCCAAGCAATTTCACCTCTATAAACATAACCAAGTGCAGGGAAATATATGTCCACATGAAAACTAGTACAGGAGTATCCTTTACAGCATTCACAATAGCCAAAGTAGAAATAATTTCTATCAAGAGATGAACAGATAAACAAAATGTGGCCTATCCAAACATGTATAAAAGGAAATGTATCCAATCTTGAGATGCATGTCTCACCCAGGAAAGCAATGAGTACAATCCAACACCAAATAATAAATTAATTAAAACACTTTGAGATGTTTGAGATACTTTTTTTCTTTTTTGTAACTTGCTCCCACAGTTCTCGGGCATGACCTCTGTAGATGGCAAAGTGTATTACAGTATCAAAGACTAGACACACCTGACAGATAAAACCTGAAAACATACTAAGTGAAAGCAGACAGAAAAGGCTACATGTATCTCATTCATGTGAAATTTACACAAAAAGCAAATCCATAGCTGAGCATAGATTTAGGGTTGCCAGAGGGTGGGAGAAAGGGCTTTTAGTGGATATTGGTTTTCTTTTGGAAGTGATGAAAATGTCCTGCAACTATATTAGTAATACTAGTTGTATGATTAAGAAAAACACTAAAATCACTGAACTGTGATTTTAAATTGGTAGATCTTACAATACACAAATTATCTGGGCTAAAACAAGCAAAATCACTAACAGCCTGGGCAGAGCTACTAATTCCCCTTAAAGTCATAGAGCAGAAATTATAGTTTTTCTCCCAGTGACCTCAAGAGTCTCCCTCTTCCAGTATAACCATCATTAAACATTTTCCTTTCAAAAAAAAGTGTTCCTGTATTTTTGCTTGTTTTGAGACAGTCGAGTCTCACTGTGTAGTCCTGGCTGACTGGAAACTGACTGTAGACTGGGCCAGTCTTGAACCCACTGACATCTGCCTGCCTCTGAGGGAGATTAGGACTACAAGTATATAACACTATGCCCGCTAGCCATTCCCAACCTTTAACCTAGATTACACTGTACGACAGCCTTCTGTTTTACTGAAGATCATAGCATTTCAGTATAAAGTCCATTCACTAATCTGAAATAGGCTTTGAATTTTCCTTCAACTTCCTTTGGCCATGCTTAGGAACTGCTTAACTGTTTTGATTTTCCTATCAAATTATATCTAGGACATGAAACAAGTGATTTTTATTTTCTCTTTCTACAATTTTTCTTAAGTGAATATACATATAATTTTTATTATGTGATGTAAAATTTTAACTTTTCAAGTTTTAAGATTAAAAATAATTTTCATCTTACATTAAATTTTTTTCACTTAGTGTGTAGAAAACTTACTTCATGCCTTTATTCAACTCTCCCATTAACCAATAATGGAGAATTAAATAATAACTATCCTTACCACTGTCAGCTCGCAGAGAACAGGGCACAAGAGCCTGTGCCTGTAGTCTCAGTATCCAGGAGACAGAAACAAGATGCGCAGTTGAGCTCTTGCTGTGTTCCTGAGGTTGTTCTCACAAGCCTGAGCTCAACTATTTGTCATTGTTTTGTTGTTTTATTTGTTTGTGTGATTTGAAATTAAGTCTCATGTAGCCCAAGTTGACCTCAAACATAGTAGGTAGCTGAGAATAATCTTGAACTCTAAATCCTTCTGCCTTCACCTAAGCACTGGAAAACCAGAGGTGCACCACCATGCCTGGTAGAAGAATCCATCTCTTTCAAATGATAACTAAGCAGGGATAAAGAGATGGCTCCGTGGTTAGGAGGACTTGCGTTTGATTTCCAGAACCCATGTCCGGTGTCTCACAATCACTTATAACTCCAGTTCCAGAGGTATCTGACCCCTGGACCCTCTGAGGGCACCTGCACCCATGTGCATATACCCACATACGTATACATAATTAAAAATATTAAAAAGTTTTTAAGAATTAAAATTACGAAGGTACCTGATAGATATGCTGTTTGCATATGGTTTGTATGTGTCCACATAAAGTTCCTATGTAGGAAGCTTGGTCCCAGTGCAGTGCTGAGCTAGTGGCCTAGAAAGGAATAATGATGGTCTCAAAAAGATAGGCTCCTCTATGAGGGCTGTTAACTTTTTTATTTTATTTTAAAAAGGATCCCCCCCATGATCACTTGCTTCCTCTCTCCCCTCCATGTGTTTCTCCTATGTGCTCACTGTAATGCCACGCACTATGTCAAGGAGCCAGGCCCTCAACAGCAGATGTTACTGCTGTGCTACTGGACAGCTAAGATGTGAGCTAAATAAGCTTCTTTCCTTTATGCAGCACCCAGTGTCCAGTACTTTGCTATCATTACAGAAGACACAGTTTGCTGCACACGATAGGTGATAAGTAAGCCAACTATTGTGGCCTCTCCAGACAACCTCAGTGTTCCTAGTATGATAAATACCTGCAAAACTTTAACGGCTCGGCCCTCAAAATTGATCCTATATTACTTACTGGAACTCTCATAAACTGATTAAATGAAAAAAAATTAGGTTTTAAGGGTTTCAAGCATTTAAACTCCAGACTTCCCGATTGGAAGTGCTCAGCATGTTTTATTCAGTATTGTTGTGTAAAGGGAGGTACTCTGGGGAAGGCAAACCGCCCGGAAGGAACTTAGGAATCTCACTTTAAGTTATCACTGGCGTTTCACAGGTCTGCATTGCTTCAGGGGTTTTTTCTGAGCAGCTTCATTTTTCACTCAGGATAGCTCGCATCCTAGAGAAAATCAAGCTTTTGAAACCAGAAGTAATCAAAATCCTGGTTTACATTTCAGTGTTACTTTAAAAAAAAAACTGAAAAAGATTTCTAGAAAATCATTGCCACCCAAACACATTGTTAAGTCTCAAATACCACTCCAAATGCTTTCCCAACACTAATTTACCTTGCAAAAAGAATGGTGCACAGACTACTTTTTTCCCACAAATAGAGCAATGTGTAGCTCAAACTTGTATGTGGTTTGTTTCGTTGCTGCGGCCTGTTTGGGGCACAGGCTGCCCTATCGTAGCCTTGGCTGGCCTGGAACTCACCTATAAGACAGGCTGGCCATGGCCACCCTACAATTTTGGGGGGGCTAGGCTTACAGGTCTGTTGCACCACATCCTGCGTAGACTAGGTTCCTGATTGTTACTCCATGATGGCTCTTAGCTGATGTAAAGTGGCTCTAATTTTGCATTTTGTTGCTTTGTGCTGTTTTGTTTTTTAAGGGTGATGTTCCTTCATGGCTCAACTGTTCTCTTCAGATTATTCATTTGTACCTCATTCTGACTGGAGCTATATCACACGACTCTCTAAGTGTTGATTCTGCATTTTTAAGAAACAAATATATAGTCCAGTAGTACACACCTAGAATTCCAGCACTTTAGGGGCAAAAAGGTGGATCTTTGAGTTGGAGGCCAGCCTGATCTAAAGAGTGTGTTCCAGGCTCTCTCTTCTCTTGCCCACTCTGCTTTGGTTGCTCTCCCCTTCCCTGACTTTTCTCTCCTAAGGCTCCTCATCCCATCCCCCTCTCTCTCTTTTTCTACACTCTCTGTTTCTGTCTCTGTCTCATTCCACCCTGTATAATAAATCTCATTATACAGGAATGAAAAAAAATAGTGAGTTCCAGGACACCTAGGCTACACAGAGAGACCCTGTCTTCCACAACAAAACAAATATACAGCCTTTCTGGCGTAGAAGATCCGCCAGCCTCTCAGTCCCGATTCTGAGGTGGACAACACTGCTCCAGGATTTTACTGTCATTAAATGTATGTGAGTGCTCTGTCTGTGTGTACACCTGCAGGCCAGAAGAGGGCATCAGAGCCCACCATGTGGTTTCTGGAATTGAACTCAGGACCTCTAGCAGAGCAGACACTGCTCTTAACCACTGAACCATCTCTCCAACCCATGACTGCAATTCTTTAATCTTCCTTTTCATTCTCCCTCGTAGTAGTTTATAGACACAGAGCTGGAGCCACTATACATGACACTGGGAACACAAGTCTCCCTTTCTAATCCCATACTACTCCTGTCCATTTCCAACACAGGTATAAACAAAATATAGCTGCAACTATATTCTTATATTATTTACTGCTCTGTGTTCATTTTAGAAAGAACAAAGACAAAATACTCTTTATTTTCTCTGGTGTACTCAGGAAGCAGAAGTAGAGAGATCTCTTAGGTTGGAAGCCAGCCTGGTTTACATAGAAAGACCCGGTCTCAAAGAACAAAAGCCAGTGAGACGGGTCAGTTGTTTAGGAAAAAGGGATTTGCTGCTGCCAAGGCTGAGGACCCACATCTTGCTCTGTGTCTGTGCGCTGCTGTCGTGAACAGGCGTGTGCACACTCGCACATGTGCACACATAATAAATAAATGTAGTAGTTCTTAAAGACAAGCAAAACAAGACTGCTCGATCCCAAACACGACAGCGTATAACTACTAGCTAATCCCAGCACTGGAAGTGGAGAGGTGGGGAGGTGAGAAGTGAGGGGTGTAGACTTCAACAGGAAGAGGGCTGTGGACTCAAGGCCAGCCTGGGCTACATGTACTCCGAGGTTACAGTGAGATCTGGTCTCCAAGAAAAACAAAAATCATCTTGTATCTTACTGTGTTTATCTTTCTTTGGATTCTTTATGAAAGAACCTTCATTCTTACCCTTACTTTCTAAAAGCAGTGATTCTTAAACTGGACACAAAATGTAACAAAGAATACATGGGTTAGTTCAAATAGTCTAACTATAAATGGAATTTTGTCTTATTCATTCTCAATGGAAGTTCATACTGTTGATTCTTTTTTGAATGTCAGAGAAGCATAATTAATAATAATAACTTAATTGGTATGCACCCTGTAGTGGTTCATATTTGTCAGCACCCCAATTCTATTATAATATTAAAAAAAATACTCGTTAAAATCAATGTTCTAAATGATTTGATTATAAAAACCAATCAATTCGGCTAGAGAGAGGGCTCAATGGGTAAGAACACTTGCTGCTCTTGCAGAGGACCTGGTTTCTGGGGCAGCTGACCATGGTTTCTGTAACCCCTCTTCTGAGGACCAGACACCCTCTTCTGACCTCCCGGTGCACCAGGCATGAGTGTGGTGCAGAGACTCACATGCAAGCAAAACACCCACACATAAACAAATCTTTTTTTTTTTTTAAATGCAACCAAATACAACAGCTTCTGCTTTCCGATTTTTATTTTGCTACACATATAATTTCAGTTTATCATTAAATAACTAGCCTAAAATACTGTCTTTAGGGGCTAGGGACATGGCTCAGTTAAGAGCACTTGCTGTTCTTCCAGAGGAATCTGGAGTTCAGTTCCCAGCACCTGGACGGCCAGAACGGACTGTAACTACAGATCCAGAGGAACTGACCCCTTTTCCAGTCTCCACGGGCATAAGACACAGATGTTCTATACACACAGACGTGGTGGCAAACATTCCTACACATTATGTAAAAATACAAATCTTAAGGAAAATGTCTTCAGTCTTTGGAGATTGCTATTCCAACCTCAAATGAAATACAGAATTGCTGTATGTACTAACTGCATCTATCAACAATATTGACTGAGAATGTGTCAGACAGTAAATCTGACTACTTACCACGGAGATTAATTCTTGGATCTTCTATTGTCTCAATCCACATACACAGGTTATAACATCCTTTATTTTTTTATGTCCACTAACTTGCATAGTGCCTAGATCTTACTGAAAACTCAGTATTTAATTGAACCGTGTAATGACACAAAAGACAAAGAGACAGGTGGAACACAAAAGCAGTAGTTTCTCATTTGGAACAACCTCCCTGGCCAATTTTCTTGGTCAATTCAGACCACCAAAGTTAGAATGAGATAAGAATCTTTCACTGACGCCTAAAAAAAACAATAACAAAATACCAAAACCTTCAGAACATAAGTCTTTCTAATAACTTTTCCCTTCCATAAGTAAGACAAATCACTTACGCTACCAAAAAAAGGATGCTAAATGATGCCAAAACTGAGTGCGATTCGAAGGCCTTTTAGACAAGATGTTATAAAGAAGGATTAACTGACATTTACAAGCCAATGATTTTCCCTGACATTATTAGGTTACGGGCAACTGTTACAGAATCAGTATTAAGAAACAGCAGGAAACGGGGTGTGGAGGGGGGAGAAAGGGGCTACAGCTCTCGCCTAGCGAGCTGGCCTAGCATTCAGAAGGCCTCGGATTCTATTTGTAATGGGAGGGAGAATCTTGGAGGGACTAGGGGCCCAACGACACACCATCCAGAAATGGGGAACAAAAAGAGAAAAAAGAGAAAACGCATGCTGAGATAAGCATTTTGGCTCGGATTTGGCGGAATTAGCGCAACTGACAATACAATCTGTGCGCCAAAAACGACTGGACCTGCAACGTATATACACTAATTCACCATATGTCTGTACTGCTCCTTTCTTGAAAGTCCCGAGCAAACACCCTGCCTGCTGCAGCCTTTTCTGGGTGCCGTTACCCTTCAGTTATTACTGTGTCTTCTTCTAAAAAACGAACATCAACAAGTACATAGGAGGGCCTACAGGAACTTTTCACCCCGGGCCGCATCCCTCGGTCCTCCCACCGCAGGGCCGGAGGAGCGCCGCCCAGCTGAGCCGCACGGGGGCTGCGAGCCACGCCCGGGATGCGCGGCCGCCCGGGGTGGAGACGGGGTGCGGCTCGCCCTCACCTCCACCGCCTGGCCCAGTTCCAGGTCGAAGCCCACCACACACACGCAGTGCAGCCAGGCCGAGAAGCCGTCCCAGCGCAGCAGGCCCCGGCGGCCATCGTCCTCCTCATCGTCCTCCAGCGCGACTCCCGCCGCCGCAAGGGCCGCAGCCTCGCGCCCCTCGGCCCCGACCTCGTCCAACGACCCGCGGGAACCGGGCCCGAAGACCGCCGGGCCCCGCAGAGCCATCCGCCACCCCCTAGCCTCTCCAGCCGCCTCCACCGCGGACCGCGCCGCAGAGCGCGCAGGCCTCCGCGCACGCGCACCGACTGCTGCTGCAGCGGTCGGGGCTCGCCGAACAGGGGCGCGGCCACGAGCCACGTGACCCTGGGAGCACAGCTCCCCGCTTCTCCGCACACACCGTCCCTCTCTTCGGACTGGCTTACCCGTCTCGCAGCTCTTTAAACTGGAAACAGTGGCTCAGGATAGGTTTCTCTTTGTTTTAGCGTAGTCCCCATAGGCCTCTAATTTGTGGTATTTCTGCCTCAGCCTCCCAAGATGCTAGGTGTACTGGCTTGGGCCACCACCTTTGGCTAATTTCTTTCTCTTCCCAGATAAGGAAACCGAAGTTCTGAGAGGCTCCATGACTAGCCCCAGAAGTGTAAGAACGCGAATGCAAGCGTATGTTCACTTCTGCAGCCCACTGATAGCGGTGTCCTTTCACGGGGCCATCCCCTCCCTCTCTACCAAGGCAACTCCCATCCTTTTGGGTCTGGCTGACTCACTCAACTCTCTCAGGTTGGTCAGGCACCTTTGGACCATGCTCTCTGTGTACTGGAGGAAGGGCCTGATTTCAAGCTACTTAGAGGCCAGTCAGCTCAAGGTTGGGCACTCAGGATACACCTGCTCTGTTGAACCTTTATGGCTTCTCGGCACAACAGGATACCACCGAGTAGGATTTATTCGCAGCCTGCTAAGATTTTTTCAGAGAAAGTAATTAGAAAACACAGTACTATCCAGTAGAAAAGTGTGTGGGAGACAACTGAAAACATACAATATTTTTTTTCAAAAACAGCCCAGTATTTGTGCTTTTGCATTCATTCCCGTACCTGAGCGCCTCAACAGCCTCAAAAGGCAGCGCTTTTACTGTCTACATTCTACATAGAACAAAACTGGGGTTCCAGATGATGATGCTGCCATAGCTACAGCTCTGTCAGAGCCGATATTTAAGCCCAGGTCTTTCTGGTGGATAAGAATTCCACTAAAGGAGAATGGAGAGATGGCTCAGTGGTTAGGAGGGCTTGCTGGTTTTGTAGAGGATCCGGGTTCAGTCCCCAACACGGATGTTGGTGGCCCACTGTAATCTTCCAAGAAAACAATCAAAGCAGGCGAATAAAAGTTTCTTTTACAACCCCCAACTATCTGTAACTCCAGTTCAAGGGGATCTGATGCTCTTCTCATCTCTGAGGGCACTAGGCATGCATGTGGTACACAGACATACTTGACCATGGTTAAATATTCTCTAACATCATTAGAAGTGGATGCTGACTACGTTTTAAAGACTGTTCATTATTTTTATTTTGTATGTATGAGTGGTGTGTGTGTGTGTGTGTGTGTGTGTGTGTGTGTGTGTGTACTGAAGTGGAGTTTGGTGCCCAAGATGCTAGAAGAGGGTGCTGGATCCTCTGGAACCAGAGTTAAAGAGGGCTGTAAGCCCCCGATGTGGGTGCTGAGAACCAAACCCTGTCTTCTGCAGGAACACACATGTTCTTAACTGCTGAGCCATTGTCTCTCTAGCCCCATCTGGAAGCTTTTCATGGCACAAAATTAACTGGGGACAACAGTTACATTAGAAACTGTCTTTTGGCCAAAACACCCTGCCTACCACACAGAACCAGAATAATTGAGAAAGAAAAGCATCATCTGAATTCAAGGAAGGTTCTAAGCCTACTTTTTGGAGAAAGAACAGTGGACTAGAAATAAAAAAGCCTGTGATCCAGCAGTAGGTCCACTCATTATTGTGATAGGTAAGCATCTCCAAGAACTAGTTTCTGGACCGGTAAATAAAAATGACAATTACTAACCTGCCTCACTGTCTGTCAAAAAGAGAAAAATGATAGCAATGCACACACTCTACTGTATGCTACTTTATTATTAATGATTAATAAGCTCTAATGACAAGCTGTTCCACAGTGCTGGACCTTTGGCCAGAGGACAAAAACCATAATTCTTTCAAATACTCTCTCTCTCTCTCTCTCTCTCTCTCTCTCTCACGTTGTTTGTTTGAGATAGAGTTTCTTGATGTAGTTGTAGCTGTTCTGGAACTAGCTATGTAGACCAGGCTGGCCTTGAACTCAGACATCCTGCCTCTGCCTTTAGAGTGCTAGAATTAAAGGTGCGAGTTACCTCTAATCTTATCTAGGGGCTGGAGAGATGGCTCAGAGGCTAAGAGCAGCACTGGCTGCTCTTACAGAGGTCTTGTGTTCAATTCTCACCAACCACGTGGTGGTTCACAACCATCTATAATGGGATTTGATATCCAATTCTGGCATGCAGGTGTACATGCAGATAGAACACTCATATACATAAATCAATAAATGTATAAAAAAGAAAATAAAATCTTGTCCAAATGATGCATCCTAAAAACCACATATGAAGAAGGCCATAGGTGTGATGAGATACCAAACACCTGGTTTTGTGACAAAAACATACATTCATACTACTACTTCTTAAACCTTTACTCAAAAGGTTCTATGAACACCAAGCAAAACCAGAAGTAGATATGGGTTTGCTTTCTCTCCATACTTTTAACATTGATACTCTCATGGTGTCTGTTTTAAAGACTTTACTATGTTTATTTGTTTGGGGGGCACATATGTAGTATGGCTTGCATATGGTAGTCATAGGACAACTTTCTGGAGTTCCCTCCTTTTTATTTTAGTTATTTTAATTTTTATTTTTTATTTTAATTACAGTTTATTCACTTTGTATCCCAGCTGGAGCCCCTCTCTCTCTTCCCCTCTCAGTCTCACCCTCCTTCCCTCATCTTCGCCTATGCCCCTCTCCAAGTCCACAGATAGGGAAGGTCCTCCTCCCCATCCATCTGACCCTAGCTTATCTGGTCTCATCCGAACTGGCTGCATTGTCCTCCTCTGTGGCCTGGCAAGGCTGTTCCCCCATCCAGGGGAGTCAGTCAAAGAGCTAGCCACTGAGTTCATGTCAGAGACAGACCCTGTTCCCCTTACTACGGAACCCACTTGGACACTGAGCTGCCATGGGCTACCTCTGAGCAGGGGTTCTAGGTTATCTCCATACATGGTCCTTGGTTAGAGCATCAGTCTCAGAGTAAAGGGCTGGAAAAATGTATTTCAAGTTCACTCCTTTACCATGTGGTCAGCAGCTTGCCAAGTTGGCAGCCAGTGCTTTCACCTACTGGTAAAATTGCTGGTCCTGGAATCTATTTTGAACATGATTTCTGTGGTTTATCCTTACATTGGGGCCTGGAAGAGAAAAATGGTAACACCTTTCTTCAAAAGTTTTTCATTAGAACCTTTGAATCGGAAAGGATCTTGAAGAGGGTCATTTCTCCACACTTTCCAATTTGTAAATTTTCTGATGCTGGGTCAGCAAATCTCTTTTTGTTTGTTTGTTTGTTTGTTTGAGACTTTTTTTTTTTTTTTTTTTTTGGTATGTGTGTATGTAGCTTTGGCCATTCTGGACTTGCTTTGTAGATCAGGCTGGCCTTAAACTAACAGAGATTCGCCTGCCTCTGCCTTCCTAAGTGCTGGGATTACAAACCCGCACCACCGTGGCTGGCTGCCAATCCCTTTTTGAATGCACAATGCACCGGCTCTTGAATGTAAGTAACTATCTCAGTTTGTGCAGGTGTCCCTGTGAGAGCCATTATTTCTAATAAGTGTGCAATTACAAAATCAGCCTTTTCAGAGCTTAAAGCAGCTGACCCTTGACACCCTGAGCACGTGTCAATGGTGTGGTGTATACACCTCTGTTTTCCAAACTCTGCAAAATGAAAAGCATCCATCTGCCAGATTTCATTTCTTTTGGTACCCCTAGGGTTATTATCAGCAGGTAACAGAATTTGGTTATACAGAGAACATGTAGGATGTTTTTACTATTTCTCTAGCTTGTTACCAAATGATATAATTTTTTTCTTTGAACTTTTTTCATTAACATGATATTTCTAATGAAATTTGGAGACTTCTAACACATTCCCTATTAGTAATTGGTCAATTCCCTCACCTTCTTGTGCCAGTGGACCTGGCAAACCTATATGAGACTGAATATGAATAATATAAATGAATAGTTTCTGCTTCTGATGGCCTGTTGTAATTGCAAAAATAACAAGGTTAATTCTGAGTTATCAGGAAGAAATTAAGCAGGCTCTATATGCAAAACAACTCTTTCTGCCTATAAAGAATCAGAAATTATATTGGGAGATCTAAGAAAATTTAATAATACCTAGAGATTGCATACAGTTCTGATTTTTGAACGGAGGTATATGGACTTATTTTGTCTGACTTATAACCTTTCATCCCCACGTTGTTTGCATCAGTATAGGATGTTGGTGCCTCTGGAATTGCTGTTTTCTTTATGTGGAAGAATCCAATTAGTTCTTCTTATAAACTCCATACATTTGCTTTTGGATATTTATTATTTAATTTCTCTCAACTAATTACTACAAGCTCTTTGCCAGTCCTTATTGATCACCCGGAATGGCATGATCTCAGTATTAGTAAGAGGTACAATTTCAGCCGGGTCTGTTCCTGACAACTGATGTAGTACAAGTCTACCTTTTATAATTAATCCAGAAATTTTGTCTATATGGGTCTACCTTTTTTTGCTTTGTTTATGTGCTAAGAAAATCCATTCCATAGTAATGTCTTCCCTTTGCATAACGAGCCCAGTAGGAGAATGAGCTGAAGGCAAAATGACCAAAATACAATCAAGTTTAGTATCAATTCAATGGTTTCAAAAGAGTCATTCCATATCCCCATGTCTTTTAGTTTCCAAGGCAAACTACTGTTGCAAGATATTTGATCCCATTGTGAACCCAAAAATTGTGAAATGTAAAACCCTGTTTGTTTGGTTTGGTTGAGCCCAATCACATACCTTTAATCAAAGAACTTTCTGTTTATTTCAAACAGGTGATTATGGTGTGGTTCACCCAGCTCTAGCACATACCTTTAATCCAAGAGCTCTCCGTATATCAGATCTAAAAAACTTAAACCCAAGTCAAGAGGAAGAGCAAGAAACCAGCCAACAGGGATTAAAGAGTAGGAGGGACTTTGAGTTGAAAGGTATTTAAGACAGTGTGGAGAAGAAGAACCGGGGCTATTAGCTCAAGCTCTGGCTTTAGCTTACACTTCAGCTCCTCAGCTCCTTGGCTTTTTGGGCTTTGAGAGAGCAAGCCTTTGGCCTTTTTGTTTTGTTTTGTTATTGTTATTGTTGTTTGTTTTGCCTTTTGTCCCTGGGCTGTCAACTGAGCTAGTGAGCCTTCTGGGGTTTTTTCATTCAGACCTGAACTGAGAAGGAAGGTTAGCTGGTTAATCCCTCTCTGAGCTAGCAGATTTTCATCCCAGCATCTGGTTTCTGAGTCTTCATTGGTAAAATAGAACGGTTAGGATTTTCCTTCTTTTAAACAACAAACTACCCCAAATCCTCTACCTGTTCTTAAAAGGATTCTAGCAATTCATCATCCTGTCACCCAACTTGGTAAAGCTCAAGTTGTCAGATCCCTTTCAAGACACAGAAGAAAACACTACTCTCTAGGTATGACCTAACCCTAGCAAAGTGAACCTTGGGATTATACCCTTTCTTATCCTGGCCAATGGTCTACTATAAGTGCCACTTCAGATCACATCCACTTGCCTTGGCAGCCAGGTCACATTCCTGGCTCAGGTTGTGTTTCCTGTCAACTGAAGCCCTAGGTCATAGGCTTTTGTTGTTATTTCTGTTTTTCTTCCTGTGAGAAGCACTTGAGTCAGTGGAGGCTGCTTGAGCCAAAAAATTGACTGAATTCATGGCTCTGCTGCTCTTCTAATATTATCAAGAATACCAAATACAAGATTAAAAACATTTCAGACTTCCCTATTCACCCTCAACCAAACTCCTGGTATTTAAGCAATTTCAATAGCTTTAACAACAACCAAAAAAAGGGTGAACATGATACATGATGTGAATTGCAATGTCATGTTTTGGAACTTAATTTTTACCAAAAGGGGCCAAAAGAAGACTAAATGCCCTAGACATTCACTTACCTGGGTGACCAGTAGATTTCCTTGCTTTTCAACCAAATGCATTTGTGGGTAAATAACTACAGTGCAGTGGCAAGCAAATAGAATAGGGCTGTCCGTATAGTTCAAGGTTCAATTCCCAGAACCAAAAAACAAACAAACAAAACCCACCCAAAACAAACCCAAACCAACCATCCAACTAACCAAAGTCACCTTGGACTTAGACTTAGTGGTTGACATCTATAACCCTAGCATTAGGAGGTTGTTTGTTGCTATATATATATATATATATATATATATATATATATATATATATATATATATATATATTCCCAATCATTTGATTTTACCAATAAAGAGCCAGGTTCTTACTCAGCTCACATTCCAGATAGAAAAAGCCAAAAGCCAAAAGCTAAAAGCTAAAAAGCCCCATGTCTTAAATGCCCTTCTCTCAATGTCCCTCCTCTCTGTTTAACCCCTGTCAGATGGTTTCTTGTTCTGCCTCTTGACCTGGGATCAAATTTATTTAATCCCATGCACAGGATAAATTTATTTAATCCTGTCTCTTGTATTAAAGGTGTGTGCTAGGGCTGAGCCATACCATAACCACCTGTTTAAAATAAACAGAAAGTTTGCCCGGTGCAGTGGTGCATGCCTATAATCCCAGGACTTGGGAAGGCAGAGGTAGGCGGATCTCTGTGAATTCAAGGCCAGTTTGGTCTACAAAGCAAGTCTAGAATAGCCAAATACATAGAGAAACCCTGTCTCAGAAAACAACAAAAACAAAAACCAACCAACTAAACAACCAACCAAACAAAGAAAAAAACCCAGAAAGTTCTTGGATTAAAGGTGTGTGTTGGGGATGAACCACAACAAACAAGAAACAGGTTTTTACAATTCACAATCTCCAGGTTCACAATGGGATCAAATACCCTGCAACAGGAGGCAGGCAGCAGGAGCTTCGAAAATTCAAGGTAATCCTTGGCTACAGAGAAAGTTTGGGGCCACCCTGGGCTACATGAGACCCTATAAAAATAAGAACAACAAAAAACAGAAAGGCCAACTACCACTATGCTATCATTAGAAAACTGAGTTTACTGTAGAACATCTCTGATGTCTAAGTGCAGATATTGAAGGAAAGATGGAGAAATTAGAAAAAGAAAATCAACTATAAAATGCACTTCTTGGCACTTCCACATTGTCTGTGAATGTTTTAAAAGGGGTAATGAAGGACAGGAAGAATGGCTCAATCAGTGAAGTGCTTGCCATGTAAGTCTGAGGAGTTGAATTCCCAGCACCCACACAAAAGCTCAGAGATGACTCTCTTCTGAAACCTGCTGCTGAGAGGATAGAGACGGGTAGATCCCCAAAGCTCACTGGCCAGCCAGCTCAAATAATCACTGAACTCTGGATTCGGCAAGACCCACTATAAAAAAAAAAAAATTAAGAGCACCGTGATTATAATCTAGGGCCAACACACACACACACACACACACACGCACAATGTAAATGTAAATGTTGTAGTCCCCCATAGGTTCATCTATTTGAGTGGGCCAATTTGAGAGAGAAGTGAGGGGGAGGGGGAGGAAGGGAGGGAAGGAGAGAGAAACTGTCTTATTCTACTTCTCTGAAGAATAACAGATTATGATGCTAAACAGTAGGGTTCTGCTATAACGAATATTTAAGAAAGGGAACTGGGGCTGGAGAGGTAGGTTTTGAGAATTGGTTCCTCTTCCAGAGGACCTAGGTTCAGTTCCCAGCACTCACACAGCAGCTCATAACTGCCTGAAATTCCTGTTCCAGGGGATCTGATACCCTCTTCTGGCCTCTGAGAGCATTATACACAAGGGATGCCCAGACATGCATGCCAGCAAAACACACATACTAACAAAATAATTTTAAAAATTATTTTTAAAGGAAATTGGCTTTGGAACTGGGTAATAGGGTAGGGGTGGAAGACTTTGATGTGCAAAGGACAGAAATTTTTTTTTGTTTTGTTTTTGTTTGTGTTTGTGTTTGGGCTATAGGTTTTATAGCCCAAGCTGTCCTTGAACTTTTTTTTTTCCTTTGAACTTGCTATACAGCTGAGGGTGGCCTGGAACTTCTGTTCTTCTTGCCTACATTTCCCAAGTACTAGAATTACAGGCAAATGCCAGCATTTCTGGTTTGCTTCCATCTTTTCAGAAAAGATACAAGTAATCATAATCATTAGTAAGAATCTGGGCAGCAACGGCCACTCTAGTGATCAGTGGGAGTAAAAGATACGTTAGTCAACAATGGAAAGAAGATGATTCTTGCTATAACTCGATAAAGACATTCGCTATGTTTTATTTTGTGGAATTTAGGACCTGTCAACAATGAGATTGTACATTTGCCTGAACTTTCTAAGCAAATACAAGTGGCTTATTTCCTCCTCTTTGTAAAAACCAAAAAGGAATGAATTTAAGAAGAGATTATGAAGTGAAAGGGGACCAGAAATCATAAGTCTGAAAATTTCTCAGCCTATTCATAAGGCTTAAATACAAACAAACAAGAGAAATTATTTTTGAAGAGAACACCACGTGGCTAAATGACCATTTGATAAGCTTTCCAGCTGACATATTGTCAGTTTTAGCCGAAAGGGATATAGTTAAGCAAGATTGTGGAATTTTTGAAATCCTATAGGATCAAAAAGCGATTTGCATGTGTAGTGTTTGAAAGAGATAGCTCCCACACTTGCTGGCATTTGAACACTGGGGTCCTGCTGGTGGTGCTGTTGGGGCACATTAGGTGGTACAGCCTTGTTGGAGAAAGCATGTCACTGAAGCAAGGCTTTGAGAAAAAAAGGAATAATAATAATAAAAGCCTGGGGCCATTTTCCAATTTGCTTTCACCTCCCAGCTCCTGCTTACCTGGCTGCTCCAGCTGCTCTGCTGCCATGCCAATAGGGAGTCTAAGCCTCTGCAACTGTGAGCCCCAAATAAAATGTTTTCTTTTAAAACAGCCCCTTGGCTCAGAGGTTAAGAGCACGCTGCTGAGCCATCTCTCCAGCCCCAGAAGGCAACTTTTACATGCAAACAAAACACTACACACATAGATAGATAGATAGATAGATAGATAGATAGATAGATAGATAGATAGATGATAGATAGATAGATAGATAGATAGATAGATAGATAGATAGATAAGAAATTTAAAATATCATCACCTCAAAAGAAAAGTTGCCTTGGTCTTGGTGGGTTTTTTTTTTTTTATTGTTGGTGGTGGTGGTGGTAGTGTTTGTTTTTTGTTTTAATTCACAGTAATAGAAAAATAACTAAGACAAGTGGGAAAGAAGAGGGTTAAGGCTCTAGATTCAACTAAACTGAGTTTTTTATGGTAAGTAGCTCCAATTATTTACACTGGTCTATTACTACACTAAATACTTACAGAAACTCCTCCATTGGCCTGCTGGCCTAGTGGCACGCGCCTAGTCCCAGCACCCTTCAAGCAGAGGCAGGTGGATCTCTGAGTTTGAGGCCAACCTGATCTAGACAGAGTAGTCCCAGGCCAACAAAGTTTACATAGAGACACCCTGTCTCAAAATAAATAAATACACAAATAAAAATAAAATAAAAACAAATAAATACATAAATAAAATATTTCCTGAAAGTTTATTTGACAAAAAAAGCTATATGATAGATAGAGTACTAACCTAATTTACTGTTTTCCTCTGTCTACAGATTCTAAAATAATCCACAAATTGGAGGAACAAATAAAAAAAATAATAAACACATAGCTAAATGATACCCATTTCACACATAAAACTATTCTTATTGAAAAATGATCTTCAAAGAGACAGGCAGATCTGAGTTTGAGGCCAGGCTAGTCTAAAGAGAGAAGTCCAGTACAGCCAGGGCTACACAAAGAAACCCTGTCTCACAAAACAAAACAAAACAAAACAAAAAAATCTTCAAAACAAAGGAGATAATTAAATTCTTTCTCCATTCAAATATTTTTTAAAGATTTATTCTATTTATTTATTAGATATATACCAGCAATGGGCACCAGATCTCATTATAGATGTTTATGAGTCACCATGTGCTGGGAATTGAACTCATGACCTCTGGAAGAGCAGCTCTTAACCTCCGAGCCATCTCTCCAGCCATCCCTTCAAATATTGAACTTGGGAAAGATACAGTGCAATGCTGTGAGAAATAATAAACTCAGTGTTTTCTAAAAATTCACAATTTAGCAGGAAATATAAAGCAAGTATGTAAGTGAGTTACATAAATTCTCCTAGAATTGGAGAATTACTAGAAATAATACTTTTTCTGACTGTTTCAGATGCTGGCCAGAACCTAAATACATTTTTTTGTTTTGTTTTTGTTTGCTTGTTTTTTTGTTTGTTTGTTTGTTTGTTTTCTGATACTTTGGGCTTCTTTACTCTTTCTCTGAAGCCCTGCTTCCTGCCATGTGGCTCTTCCATGGTGAGCCTCCATGGCAGTAACTCAAACCCAAGGGTTTTTCCCCTTCTTTATGTAATTGTTGAGGTTTCCAGCTTGCCTGCTCTAGAGTGTTCTTCCTTTAAATCCCATGTTCTCTCTCTCTCATCTCATATATACCAGACTGGCCTAAAATTTAATGTGTAACTTAAGAAGACCTTAAACTTGGATTATTCCTGCTTCTATTTCTAAAGCCGACCTATACACAACTACATACTAGGCATTTAGGTGTGTACTTCCAGGCCCAGTTTGGTTGCTTTATGTTGGCCATTTTATAATTTATTTTTTTAATGGCCAAGGCTCTGCCTCAGTTTGGCTTCATTACTCACTCACTTTTATTTTTATTTTTTAGTCTAACTTTGAACATATAACAATCCTGCTTGAGAAAAATTCCAAACAGCTTATTTTGAACACATTTGTTTTCACTATTCTAGGCAAACCAATGGAGTCTGATAGTACAAACCAAAAGAATTGCCTAAATTAAACTTAATCCAGGAAGTCTTCCTTGACTGGTTTCCCAGCTAGGCAGTGCCAGCCTGGACAGCTCTATGCTACTGCAAACTTGAATTCCATTCTGAATAAGAGCTTTGTCTACTTAGGGAAAATATAGGACAGAGTACATTTCCGGGCTGGTTATTTCCGGAAGGTTGCTTAGCCACCTTCTTCTCAAGAATGTACAGAGCACCTCCTGGGTAGAGTGCTTGTCTAGTATATATGTGGTCAGGATTTGATCTCCAGCCCCAATAATAACAATAAATAACAAATTATTGCAAAAAAGGAAGGGCTGAAGAAGCAACTTGATAGGGAGAGGGTTTGGGTAGGATACACAAGATCTCTGGGTTGTGGTTGCCTTTGACTTAGATAAGAAGTAAAAATTTACAAAGAGGACTATTTCTAATTAGAAATAATTGCTATGAAGTATTATTTTTTACAATGTTACTGAGCTTACAATCCTCCAGGAATAATGTGAGGTGGTGGATTAAACAAGATTACATTTTTTTATTTCAAAAATGAAGCCAGAAGACTCACATTCTCTGGTATCAAAACATAATACAAAACCACAGTAGTAAAAACAGTGTAGTAGTGGCAAGAAGACAGACAGACAAATCAGTGGAATAGAACACTGAGAACAGAAATAAGCCGCTGTAGATGTGCTCAAATGGTTTCTGGGAAAGATGCCAAGAACATTCGTTGGAGAAAGGCCAGACTGTTCAACAAATAGTGCCGGAAAAACTAGAAATTCACATGTAAAAATGATGCAGTTGGATCTTTAACTAAGATATAAGCAGAAAATATTCAAAATAGGTTAACAATCTAAACATAGAAGCTACACCCCTAAAGCTCTTTGAAGAAAACACAAAAGAAAAGCTTCATGATGTTGGATTTGGCAATTTCTTGGGTGTTACAGAAAAAGTATAAAGTGGGGCAACCAGTTATACTAGGCTTGTCACCATCAAAATGTTTTGGGGGGATCTACTAGGATCAAACCTAGGACACTGTACATGCTAGGAAAGCATTCTAAGTTAAAACTTCTGTATATAAAGAATACCACTAGCAGAGTTAAAAGGCAATCCACAAGATGTTATAAATTTCTGTTCTGATAAGAGGGAAATATCCAGACTGTATAAATAATTATTGTGTAAGTTACCACCACCAACAACAATAACAAATCCTGTTCTAGTTTCTTTTTCTGTTGTTATAATAAATACCATGACTAAAAGCAACTTTGAGAGGAAAAAGTTTATTTGATCATCGTGGAAGGTCCAGGCAGGAGGAACTCAACACAGGAGCCTAAAGCAGAAACCATGGAAGACCAACCCTGCTCAGCCAGCTTTCCTAAACAACTTAAGACCATCTTTCCAGAGGTGGCATTACACACAATGGGCTGGACCTTCCCACATCAATCAGCAATCAAGAAAACGTCTAAGAGTCATGCCCATAAGCCATTCCCATTAAGGAAATTCTTCAGCTGAGGTTTCTCCCCTTCCTGGATGATTCTAGGTTTACACCACATTGGCAGTTGCAGTTAGCTAAAAAATGAGCAAACATTTTTTAATTGGATTGCTTGATTTGTTGCTGTTTAACTTCTTGAGTTCTTTATATATACTGGATATTAGTCCTCTGTCAGATATAGGGTTGATGAAGATCCTTTCCCAATCTGTAGGCTGTCGTTTTGTTCTGATGACAGTGTCCTTTGCTTTACAGAAGCTTTTCAGTTTCATGAGGTCCCATTCATTGATTGTTGATCTTAGAGCCTGTACTGATGGTGTTCTGTTCAGGAAGTTCTCTCCTGTGCCAGTGAGTTCAAGGCTCTTCCCCACTTTTTCTTCTAACAGGTTTAGTGTGTCTGGTTTTATATTGAGGTCTTTGATCCACTTGGACTTTAGTTTTGTGCAAAGTGATGAGCATGGATCTATTTGCATTTTTCTACATGTAGACATCCAGTTAGACCAGCACCATTTGTTGAAGATGCTGTCATTTTTCCATTGAATGGTTTTGGCATCTTTGTAAAAAATCAGATGTCCATAAGTGTGTGGATTTATGTCAGGGTCTTCTATTCAATGCCACTGATCCACCAGTCTGTTTCTCTGCCAGTACCATCCAGTTTTTTAGTATTGTTACTCTATAGTACAGTTTGAGATCAGGGATGGAGATACATCCTGAAGATCTTTTACTGTAGAGAATTGTTTTAGCAATTCTGGGTTTCTTGTTCTCCCATATGAAGGTGAGAATTTTTCTTTCAAGGTCTGTAAAGAATTGTGTTGGTAATTTGATGGGAATTGCATTGAATCTGTAGATTGCTTTTGGTAAGATGGTCATTTTTACTATATGAATCCTGCCAAGCCATGAGCATGGGAGATCTTTCCATCTTCTGATATCTTCTAATTCTTTCTTCAGAGACTGGAAATTTTTTCATACAAGTCTTTGACTTGCTTGGTTAGGTTCACACCAAGGTACTTCATGTCCTTTGTGGCTGTTGTGAAGGGTGTTGTTTCCCTAATTTCTTTCTCGGCCCTTTTGTCTTTTGTACACAGGAGGGCTACCGATTTTTTTGAGTTAATTTTGTATTCAGCCACTTTGCTGAAGGTGTTAATCAGCTGTAGGAGTTCCCTGGTAGAATTTTTGGGGTCAGTCAGGTATGCTATTATATCATCTGCAAATAGTGATACTTTGACTTCTTCCTTTCCAATTTGTATCCCCTTGATCTCCTTCAATTGTCTTATTTCTCTAGTAAGGACTTCAAGAACAATGTTGAAGAGATATGGAGAGAGTGGGCAGCCTTACCTTGTCCCTGATTTCAGTGGGATTGATTTAAGTTTCTCTCCATTGAGTTTGATATTAGCTATAGGCTTGCTGTATATTGCCTTTACTATGTTCAGGTATGTGCCTTGTATTCCTGATCTCTCCAAGACTTTAAACCTGAATGGATGTTGGATTTTGGCAAATGCCTTTTCAGCATCTAAGGAGATGATCATGTGGTTTTTCTCCTTCAGTTTGTTTATGTGGTGGATGACATTGATGGATTTCTGTATATTGAACCACTCCTGCATGCCTGGGATGAAGACTACTTGGTCGTAGTGGATAGATATCTTTGATGTGTTCTTGTAATCGGTTTGCAAATATTTTCTCCTTCTGATATCAAGCCTCTTTGCCTTTCTGGATAGGAATTGAGCATTTTAGCAAGAGTCCTCCCTATTGATTAGTTTCTTTAGGTGTACAGATTTTAGTAGGTTTATTTCTTCTCTCACCCAGCTGTCATTTAGTAGCAAGTTGTTCAGTTTCCATGTGTGTGTATGCCTTTTGCTATTTTTGTCATTGAGGTCCAGCTTTAGTCCATTGTGATCAGAGAGGATACAAGGGATTATTTCAATCTTCTTGTATCTATTGAGTCTTGCTTTGTGACCAACTATATGTTCTATTTTGGAGAAGGTTCCATGAGATGTGGAGAAGAAGGTAAATTCTTTTGTTTTGGGTAAAAGGTCTGTAGATGTCTGTGAGGTCCATTTGATTCATGACCTCTGTCAGAGTTATTGTTTCTTTGTTTAATTTCTGTTTTGTTGACTGGTCCTTTGTTGAGAGTGAGGTGTTGAAGTCTCCCACTATTAATGTGTGGGGATCTATGTGTGGGTTAAGTTTTATTAAAGTTTCTTTTACAAATGTGGGTGCCCTTGCATTTGGGGCATAGATGTTCAGGATTGTGATATCTTCCTGGTGGATTTTTCCCTTGATGCCTATGAAGTATCCAAAAGAGGCTCAAGTACACAATAAGGACATTTGCTCAACCAGGTTTGTAGCAGCCTTATTTGTAATAGCCAGAAGCTGGAAACAGCCCAGGTGCCCCTCAGTGGAGGAATGGATAAAGAAATTGTGGTACATCTACACAATGGACTATTACTCAGCAATAAAAAACAAGGAAATCATGAAATTTTCAGGTAAATGGTGGGATCTGGAAAAGATCATCCTGACTGAGCTATCCCAGAAGCAGAAAGACGCACACGGTATATACTCACTCATATAGACATATAATATAGGATAAACCTACTAAAATCTATACACCTAAAGAAACTAATCAAGAGGGAGGACTCTTGCTAAAATGCTCAATTCCTATCCAGAAAGGCAAAGAGGATGGACATCAGAAGAAGGAGAAAAGAGGGAACAGGTTAGGAGCCTGCCACAGAGAACCTCTGAAAGGCTCTGCCCTGCAGACTATCAATGCAGATGCTGAGACTTATGGCCAACATTTGGGCAGAGTGCAGAGAATCTTAGGAAAGAAGTGGAAAACAGTAAGATCTGGAGAGAACAGGAACTCCACAAGGAGAGCAACAGAACCAAAAAATCTGAGTACAGGGGTCTTTCCTGAGAGTGCTATTCCAACCAAGGACTATGCATGGAGATAACCTAAGACCCCTGCACAGATGTAGTCCATGGCAGTTCAGTATCCAAGTAGGTTCCATTGTAATAGGAACAGGGACTATCTCTGACATGAACTGACTGGCCTGCTCTTTAATTACCTCCCCCTGAGGGGGAAGCAGCATTACCAGGCCACAGAAAAAGACAATGCATCCACTCCTGATGAGACCTAATTGACTGGGATCAGATAGAAGGAAAAGAAGACCTCCCCTATCAGTGGACTTGGGGAGGGGCATGCATGCAGGGGGTGGAGGAAGGGAGGGATTGGGATGAGAGGAGGGAGGGAACTACAGGGGGAATACAAACTGAATAAAGTGTAATTAATAAAGACTTTTTAAAAAAATGAGCAAACTTGAATAGTTTTTCCAAAGGAGATATACAAATGGCCACTTAAGCACATGAAAAGAGTCACTGTGTTAATACTGCAAATTAAAAGCATGAGTAGGCAATCATTGTGGAACAAGTTATTAAGCTCAACACTGAAGTGGCAGAAGCAGGAGTATCTCTGTGAATTTGAGGCCAATTTGGTCTGCATGATGAGTTTCAGGACAGTCAGGACTACATAGAGAAGCCCTACCTTAAAAAAAGAAAAGAAAGAAAGACATTAGATATTATTTCACACCTACTAGCCAAGCTATTAAGACAAGAGTGGACACCGAAAAGAAGGGAGGGACAAAGTAAGCAATGACCAGTTTGGGCTTGGATGTGAAGAAACTGGCACACGCATGTACTGTTTATAGGAATGTAACAAAGTGCAGCTTCTCTAGAAAACAATATAGGGTTCATAAAGATAATTAAACCTAATTTGTCTGGAGAGGTAGTTTGGTAGTAAGGTGACCGCCTAGAAAGCACAAGAATTCTATCCCAGCCACTACAGAATTGAAGTTCAAAGTTAGCTTATGATCCAGCAGTGATACTTTTAGGTTGTACTCCAAAGAAGGAGTAACAGGGAACCAAACAATTATTTGGATACCATGTTCGCAACAGCTTTATTCGTTATGGCCAAAAAGTGAAAACAAGTTGAAACTCTATTTGCAAGTGAAGTGATTTTAAAGTATAAATTGGCCACAGTTCCTGTGCACAATGGCAACTTGTGCTTGGTGGACAGTAAAGAAGACCAGTCTCTTTCGCTTTCTCTTTTTATAGAACATTCTACTGGGGCGGTGGATTCTAGAAATTTAGAACCCAATGTCTTAGGTACTTTGCTATTGCTTTGAAAAGACATCATGCCCAAGGCAACTTATAAAAGAAAGCATTTAACTAATTGAGGGCTTGCTTATAGCTTCAGAGGATGAGTCCATGATCATCATGGCAGGGAGCCTGGCAGCTGGCAGGCAGACATGGCAGGCTGGAGCAGTAGCTGAGAGCATACATCTGATCCACAAGCAGGAGGCAGAGAGAGAGAGAGGGAGAGAGAGAGAGAGAGAGAGAGAGAGAGCGAGTGAGCTTGGCTAGTAGGTGTGAAATAATATATAAGCCTGGCATGGGCTTATGAAACTTGAAAGCCCACCTTGATACACCTTCTCCAACAACACAGCCTAATCTTTCTCACAACAGTTTTAACAACGAGGGGCCAATCATTCAAATGTATGTGCCTATGACAGACATTCTCACTCAAACCACCACACTGAATATGCTTAAAAGGTGATATTGTGGAGAGTAGCAAGACATGAGTTTAGAGAGGAATTCAGTGTTGAGATTAGGTAGGAACTTGTATAGTGTAAAAAGGTTTGTGTCTTGGTCTAAATACAATAAAAATAAAGCAATATACATTTTAAGAAGGTATGCCTCTGGTTATTAACTGAAGAACAGGTTGGAAATGAATAGAAATGAATTAAGATGGCAGACTCGGGGCTGAAGAGATGTCTCAGCAGTTAAGAGGACTTGGTTGTTCTTGAAAAGGATAGGAGTTTGGTTTACATCTCTAATGTTGTGTGCATATAACAACCAGGTCCAGAGGATCTGATGATCTCTTCTAGCAACTACAGGCATGCATGGGCGCGCATGCGTGTGCGCACGTGCACACGCGTACACACACACACACACACACACACACACACACACACACAAAATAAATCTTAAAAAAAGATAGCCAACCTGATAGCTATCCTTTGAAAGCCCAGCTAACTATATTAGTTCCTTGGTTAGAATTTGAGTTTGGCAAAGCCCCTACCATCAACCTTATAGTCCATTTGTCTAAACCACACAATGGGCTTCATGATTTGATCTTTGTGGACTGGTATAATAAAATACCACACACTGAGAGGCTACGTACAACAGAAGCTTATTTCTCACAGTTCTGGAGCATGGGAAGTCCAAGGTCAAAGCCTTGGCAGATTCCTTCTAGGCTAAGGGCCTGCTTGTTTCATTCAAAGATGCCATCTTCTCACGGTTTGCAAAGCACATTGCCTTTTCTATGAGAGTAGCAACTACAATCATGAGGACTCTACTCCATGGCCCTATTGCTTCTCAAAGGCCCAGCTCCCAAGCCTCACTTTATGAGGATTTTAACTTACGAATTTTAGGAAGACAAAAATATGTAAAGATCTAAATGTGGTGGCTCATAATAGCAGTATTCAGGAGGCAGAGGAAGATTGCCATAAGCTCAAGACCAGCTGGGTCTGCACAGAAAGTCTAGCCTGAGCTGCACAGTATCAGGAAAAAGCCTCAAACCCTAGCAATTTGAAACCACCTACTGTGGGCAGGTGGACCATGCCACCAGAGGAACTATGCTGAAACGGTGAGGGGGAACATGTTCAAACCCCAGAAATCTCAAATTTGACATTTAAAATCTCATCCTGAGACCTGCAGGAGGGGGACAATTCCCTTTTTCTGTGCCTGCCCCCAACCCCAATCAGGTGGTCAGGTAGTCAGTCCACCTGGATGCAAATAGAGCATGATCAGCATGCCTGCCCCAAACAGCAGAAGGTATTTACCCCCAAACCTACTTCCTACTTCCGAAGGTTTATATACTACCTGCTTACCATAGAACATAGAGACATACACACATGCGCACACACACACACACACACACACACACACACACACACACACACACACATATGCACACGCACACACTAATGAAAGAGCACAAGCTGTTTCACCTGAGTGGCTTTTGGGAGGGATTTCTCTCTCTCTCCGAAGCATTCATCTTTTGGAACCTTGAACCTGCCTGCCTGGTCAGCATCAGAGCCTTGAGCTCCTACCCCATGGTCATTCCTTCTTCTTGTACCTCTTTGGGGAGGCTGATAATTACTCATCGATATAAAAGAGCCATAAAGCTAAATGCCTCGGAGAAGGCCTTTTCCCCCAGGCACCCCCAGGTGGACTGGAATCCTGCAGAGCCCACCTATTCTGGACTTTGCTCCCTCACTCCAGGTTTGGTGTTTAGTGACATCTGGACATCCTGAGGGACTAAGCAGAACTGGGAACCATAACCTACTTTCCATTTAGGAACTCAAAACTTTGGTACTTGCACAACAAAAGGTGACTGACTAGCTCTGGAGGAAAATCCATGGGTGTGCATCTGGAGCAAGATTCACTGTTTGGCAACGTTTTACTAATGTCACAGGGTAGGTGGGTACCCTAATCACATCAGTGTGAATCTGATAGGGATGATCCTTGGGAAGTTGGTCTGATTTCGTCAGACTCTGCCCCATGTCCCTCCACTGTTAATTTTGTTTTAAGCATGCTACAATAAATCACAGATTTATGGTGATATTCTAAGTCTTGTGAGCCTTCCTAGCAAGCTACTTGCTTTATATTTTATTTTTTTGAGAAAGGGTTTCTCTGAGTAACCTTGGTTGTCTTGGACTCACTTTATAGACCAGGTTGGCCTCAATCTAAGTCACAGGTCACAGAGATTCGCCTGCCTCTACCTTCCCGATTACTGGGAAGCCATGCACCAGCTGTAGCAAATTATTTGAACCATAGTGGTCTTGGGGAACTCTGATGAGGTGGTTCAGCAAGTACAGGTGGCTGCTGCCAAAGCTGACTGTCTGATTTTGATCCCTGGTATCCTCATGGCAGAAAGAGAGAACCAATTCCTGCAAGCTGCCCTCTGACTTCCATAAGCACTGTGGTATGCACATGCAAACATACATAAATACATTAGTAAGAGAAGCATTTCTAAACTATTATGTTTATAGTAAAAATTCAAACAGAATGGAAATCCCTTTCTGAGATGGAAAATTTGGTTCTCTCTTCCTAATTCCCCACTCAGTTTTGTTAACTTTGATTCAGTTAACTAGGTATCTGCTTGCCTGTCTTGTTCAATGGCACCCCCTGTATCTCTGTTTTTGTCGGCACCACTGTGGTTCTAATGCTAAAGCTCTTAAGGTATGTACTGCATTGGTTTAGAAAGCCATTCTTTCTAGTGTAAGGTTCTGCACCCTCAGCCACACTCTCGTAACCGAATCTTCCTTAATTATCAATTCGTTCCCACTGTCATCACATCATCACACTACATTCCCTTCAACACTTTCTCATACCCCATCCAATTTAGTTTAGCTCCCCCCTTTGTTCTCCCTGACGCTTGCCCTCCTCTCTCCCAGGCCCACGTGCTTCTTGCTAACTCCAATGCTTTGTTATGAACTTCTTCCACTTCTTGCTTTATCTTTTCTGACTCATGCAAACCCCATTTTAGTTATAAAGCTTTTTCTGACTAGCAGCTCTGACCAGACAACTCAGTACCTCTCAAAACAGAGTATGTCCTACACAATTCAGAATTTATGAATGTACTCATAAAGACTTTGTGGTGGCAAGTGATAAAAAGAAAACCAAAGTCCACTTAATAATTAGGTAACAGATCCACGCATATTGAAACATATAATACACACTTAGATTAAAAAGAGCTGTGTGTATGTGTGTCCCTGTGTGTGCACGTGAGGGAACGCTCTCAGAGGCCAAATGAGGGTATCAGTTCCACGAGCTGCTGATGTGGGTGCTGAGAACTCAACTCCAGTCTTCAGCAAGAGCAGCAAGTTCTCCTAACCCAACAGCCACCGCTACAGCCTAAGAGCATGTATGTGGTGCATCTTATATTAGTGACTTGACTCATGCTGTAACAAGATACCTGATAAAAGTAACTTAGGAAGGTTTATAGTTCCAGGAGACACAGTTTGTCTTGGCAGGGAAGGTATGGCAGCAGGAGCAAAGGAGAGACCATGAGGAAAGAGATAGAGGAAGGACGGGTTCCAGAGAAGATAATAACTGCAAACATTGGGTGGGTAGAAGATGAATCAATAGAAGGGTAGTAGATTAGATTTTATGCTCAGCTCTGTGTTTAGCTTTTGAATAAATCATAGTCTCCATATGTGGTTACTTGGGGAAAATTGTAGATTAAGGAGTTACTAAGCTTTATTAATAATATGAATGAATATTAATTGTTAATAGTCATCAACAGAACTCAGAGATCCACCTGCCTCTTCCTCCCAAGTGCTAGGGGTTAAAGGCATCTACCACTGCCTGGCTCAGTTTACCTAATTTAAGTAGTCCCTCACAGGCATGCCCAGAGGCTTGTGTTCTAGGTGATTTTATATCTTCTCAGGTTAACAATCAATATTAAACTATCACACAGCTCTATTCAAAGGCTTTAGCAATGTCTGCCATATTTTAGTTTCTTTTTAATTTTTTGTTTGGTTTTTTTTTTTTTTTTTTTTTTTTTTTGAAGACAGGGTTTGTTTCACTGTGTAGTCTTGGCTGTCCTGGACTCATTTTGTAGATCAGGCTGGCCTCAAAATCACAGAGATCTGCCTGCCTTTGCCTCCCTGAGTGCTGGGATTACAGGCCTGCTTTCTTTTAAAAATTTTTTTAAATCACATTTTAATGTGTGTATTTGTGTGTGTACATACCACAACAACTGTGTGGAAGTCAGAGAACAAGTTTTGGCAGTTGATTTTCTTTTCCCACCATATGGGTCCTGGGGCTTATGCTCAAATCTTCAAGCTTTGTGGCAAGTGCCATTACTTGCTAAGTCATCTCACCAACCTCTTGTTTTTCTTCTTCCATCTCTGCTTCCTTCTCTTCTTTCCTTCTTTCCTTCTTTCCTTCTTTCCTTCTTTCCTTCTTTCCTTCTTTCCTTCCTTCCTTCCTTCCTTCCTTCCTTCCTTCCTTCCTTCCTTCCTTCCTTCCTTCCTTCCAGCTCTGGGGATTGAGGTCAGGGCCTGATACTCACTAGACAAATGTCCCACCTCTGAGCTACACTCGCTGCTGTTAGGATTTGTCTTCTCTCCATTTCTGAGTCTGCCTTCAGTTGAGTTGGATCCACACACAGTGTAAATCAGCTTCATATGTATACAGCTCCAGGCTCAATGGAAGAAAAGCAATTCATACTAGTATCAGGGCACTGGCTGGTAATGCTACTGTAGGTCTTGGTTTTCTCTCTGGCATGAAGTGGGTGTGGCTTCCCACAGTGACAATGTACACCACACCCCTAACTCATGTGGAGCAAGAGGCTCAAGGTCTGAACCAGTGGGAGCTATGCACCAGACTGTCCTGGATTATAAAACGTCCATCTTGGATATGCCTTCTTCTGGAAGCAGTAGAGTGCACACTTAAAATCATGACACACCAGGTAATCAACACTTTCCTCAGGGCCCAGAGATATTGAGGACCCATTTTCATCTGCTGAAGTCCCCAGGAAGAATGTGGGTGAAGCAGCGTCATAGTTCAGTGTGCTACTACCTGAACAGGGTGAGCTGCTGTTCCTGAGCAGTCCCTACTCCTTTCCAGATTTATGGTCAAGAAATGCCTCTCTCCTAGTCTGGGAGGATGATTTGCAAGGGATCCCAGATGATTCCAAGAAAGCCTGATATTCTGGGAGGAGTAGTCATGACCTTAAGTGACAATTTGATGTCCCCCAGTGGGTAATCAGTCATACCTTCCAGTGGAATCTTATGATGTCTCACATGAGTCCCCAACAATGCCTTATTCTTATATCCCAAAAGTACCTCCCACCACAGTTTCTTTAACAAACAAAATGCTATTGGCACCAAACATGCCTTTCACTGATGACCAGGTCATGTTCTCCTCGATGGGACAGATACTGCTTCCCCTGATGCTGAAATCTTAATAACTGTGGGATGCTCACCTGTCTCCAGTCACTGCTGATTTCAGACTCCCAGGACTCTTGTGAGCCACTAAAAATGCAAGAAGGGCCCATCTTACTTGAGGAGCCCACATCTGTCCACAGACAACAGAGAGCTAGCTCTTGGAGGAGCATCCAGAAGGAAATCCTCACTTTCTAGGCCTTCCTTATTTCTGCCCGTCTGATAACTGTGGGAAAGCTTATACTGGTGACCCACTTCGTAAGTCACCAGTACAAACACATAGGCCAGAAGTGCTATAGATGCAGCTATTAAAGTGCTCTGTGTTCTTTGCTTCTGTTCTGATGAGTTTAAATACACATTTATCTGTCCAGACATTGACCACATAGAGAAGATAGTGCATCCAACAGTTCATGAGATCTGGCCATCTCAAACAATACCAAACAGATACCAGGATCCCAAATGCTTACCCCAAAACCATTAGACCAATGATCCTCCTGGCTCTTGACTTAGGTTATTTTCCCCTTCCTCTCCTTTTGGTTGTTTTGCCTAAATATTGCTACCTCTCAGCATCTTTGATGGGTCTAAGTTTAAATGCAGATAGAAATTAGGAAGCAGTGTTGAAGGTCAAATGAAACCCTGGACCTTGTCAGGGATTCTTCAAAACCTCAAAAACCTTACCTCTTGGCTGAGTGTCATGGTGGACACTTTTAAGCCCAGCACTTGGAAGGCAGAGGCAGGTGGATCTTTGTGAGTTTGAGGCCAGCCTGGTCTATAATAGCAAGTTCCAGGCTAGCCAAGACTAGGTAGTGATGCCTCATTAAAAACTAAAAAAAAAAAAAAAATCAGAAGCTGAGAAAGAAATTAGGGAAACAACACCCTTCACAATAGCCACTAATAACATAAAGTACCTTAGAGTAACTCTAACCAAGCAAATGAAAGACCTGTATGAGAAAAACTTCCAGTCTCTGAAGAAAGAAATTGAAGAAGTTTTCAGAAGACGGAAAGATCTCCCGTGCTCATGGATCAGTAGGATTAACATAGTGAAAATGGCTATTCTGCTGAAAGCAATCTACAGATTCAATGCAATTCCCATCAAAATACCAACACAATTCTTCATAGATCTTGAGAGAAAAATTATCAACTTCATATGGAGAAACAAAAAACCCAGAATTTCCAAAACGATCCTGTACAACAACAGATCGTCTGGAGGCATCTCCATCCTTGATCTCAAGCTGTACTACAGAGCAATAGTAATAAAAACAGCCTGGTATTGGCATAGAAATAGAATAGTGGATGAATGGAACCGAATAGAAGATCCAAAATTAAACCCACATACCTATGGATATTTGATTTTTGACAAAGAAGCCAAAACCATTCAGTGGAAAAAAGACAGCATCTTCAACAAATGGTGCTGGTCCAACTGAGGTCTAAATGCAGAAAAATGAAAATAGATCTATATTTATCACCCTGCACAAAACTAAAGTCCAAGTGGATCAAAGATATCAACATAAAACCAGATACACTAAAGTGCTTAGAAGAAAAAGTGGAGAACAGCCTAGAACTCATTGGCACAGGAGACAACTTCCTGAACAGAACACCAACAGCACAGGCTCAAAGAGCAACAATCAACCTGGATAATTTTTATATCAAAGGTTTTGTCGGTGGGTTGTTGTTCCCCTCCTTCCACTAGTTCTGCCTGGCTAGGAGGTGGTCACTTCAGTCTTCATGTCCCCCCACCCTCGTTAGGAGTCTCAGCTAGAGTCACACCTATGTCCTTCCAGGAGCCTACCCTGGTGCAGGCCTCCAGCTTGATAAAGAGATGTCCCTCCCTTACCCCAGTTGCCCTTCTTGTTCCCAGACCTCTAACCTCCCATCCCATTCTCCCCACATCTGATCCCCACTCTTGTTTCCTTCCCCATTCCATCTCCTGTCCAGTTCACTCTCTTCATGCACTTCTGCTGTCTATTCTATTTCTCCTTCCGAGTGACATTCCGGCAGCCTTCCTTGGGCCCTCCTTGTTACTTAGCTTCTTTGGGTCAGTGGCTTGTAGTATGGTTATCCTATACTATAGGTCTAATATCTGCTTATAAGTGAATACATACCATGTGCATCTTTCTGGGTCTGGGTTACCTCACTTAGGATGATCTTTTCTAGCTCCATCCATTTGCCTGAAAATTTCATGATTTCTTTGTTTTTAATTTAATTTTATACCATTGTATAAATGTACCACAATTTCTGTATCCATTCTTCAGTTGAGGGAATGGGGAAAAGTCTGGAACTCATTGGCAGAGGCGACAACTTCCTGAATAGAACACTAACAGCACAGTCTCTGAGATCAACAATTAGTAAATGAGACCTCATAAAACTGAGAAGCTTCTGTAAGACAAAGGACACTGTCACTATAACAAAATGGCAGCCTGCAGATTGGGAAAAGATCTTCTTCAACCTTACATCAGACAAAGGGCTGATATCTAAAATACACAGAGAACTTAAGAAATTAAACACCAACAAATCAAATAGTACAATTAAAAGATGGGGTACAGAGCTAAAATGAGAATTCACAACAGAGAAATCTCAAATGCCCGAGAAGCACTTAAAGAAATGCTCAATGTCCTTAGCCATCAGAGAAATGCAAATCAGAGCGACTCTAAGATTCCATCTTATACCAGACAGAATGGCTAAGATCAAAAACTCAAGTGACAACACATGCTGGTGATAATGTGGAGAAAGGGGAACCCTCCTCCATTGCTGGTGGGGGTGCAAGCTAGTATAACATCTCTGGAAATCAATCTGGCACTTTCTTAGAAAACTGGGAATAATTCTACCTCAAGATCCAGCTATATATACCACTCCTGGACATATATCTAAAAGATGCTCCACCATACATCAAGGACATTTCCTCAACTATGTCCACTGCTGCTTTATTTGTAATAGCCAGAAACTGGAAACAACCTAGATATCTCTCTTTAACTCTTTTAACAGGCAGAACTGATGGCTCAGGCATCTCAGAACCAACACTTTTTTTTGTTACTGGCTAAAGGCTCTAATTTCTCTCTGACTCATTAACTGCCAGAACTGATAGCTTCTGGCTAGGAACTCTGAAGTTTAACTCTCTAAGGAATGGATCTGGTTGATGGCCGTTTCTGATGACGGGGTGGGGAGTGTGGTATAGGGGTAGGAGTGGGACTCTGAAGTTCCTTTTAATTTTTAAACTGCAGAAAGAAACTCAAGGGAAAAGGAAGGGAAAAAGAGCCAGAAACTGATGGTTTCTAGTGAAAAAACTCTCAGGTTCTTCATCTCAGAGACCGGCAACATGGAGAAACCTTGAGTGGCTCCAACACTTTAAACATACATATAGACAATCAGACATAGAGACATGCAAACTTATATACATTCATACATACTTACATACATACATTCACACATACAAACAATCAGACAGACAGATACATATTTGATGGGTAGTGAGTGGAACAGAAGCTCTAGCTCCAATGAACTTCATACATACATACAGTCAGACAAATATATTTGGTGGATGGTGAATAGAGCAAAACTCTAACTCCAACCAACTCTTACATATATACAGACACATCTGGTGGATGGAGCAAACCCCACAACCTCCAACAACTTTTATTATTGACCTAAGTTTATATATATTCTGAAGCAAAGCTCTGTATGTCAGGAGAAAAATGACCTCATGACTATAAAAGCAATTATCATAAAATTTATTACACAGCAGGATTATTGATTACATGTTAACCTAAACATTTCTTATCTATGTCTTCATTACATAAGTTCATTGTAAGTTAAAGGGAACAATTGTTCATGTCACAGGTTAACAGAATCTAAGGGATTACAGCAGGATTATTGCTTATATGTCTTTCCATTAAGTCTCAAACCTAACAAAACATTTCCCACCTATCTCTTAGCTCCTCATTTCATTATAAGTTCAAATATTTCTATGTGCCTTTCATCCCACAATTAGTTAATTATTTATTTTCTGGTCATGGTTATCTGTCATGACTTTATCTCTGGAGCAAGACTGAAAGTTTATCTAGGTCAGAAATCTTTGTCAAGCCTGTCCTTCTCTCTAATGCAGTTTATGTGCTTGACATAAGAAGGTTCACAGAGTCTAGACATTTTTGCTATTGTGTAGGAGGGTTTTGTTATAGTTCAAGATTATCCACACAAACCACTGAACATTAATCTCAGTCAGATATTGATGGGTTACTGAATGCACATCCCAAGATGGACCATGATCAGGGACACAGTGGACTCGGGAGCCAAACTGTGACATTTGCCTGCCCTTAAAGTAGTCTTTTTATAGAAAAACCAAGTGCAGAAGGCAAGGGGAGGGCAGTGTTATATTTTGGCTAACTATACAAAGTATTATCAGCTAATCTTTAAGCTGATTGGTCTCAAGTGAGGTAAGTGAGGCAATAGTTAAGGTCTCTCAAAGTCTTGCCAAGTGGCTCACTTCCTCCAACAAGGTGGCATCCTATACCTCTCCAAACAATACCAACTGGGGATCAAGTATTCAAATGCCTGAGACTATGGAGACATCCCATTCAAACTACCACACACACTTAGCACAGGTTACACCAATCCTACACAGCCCCTCCTATTGGGAGACCTCCACTTCAGTATTCTTGCCAAGGCGTCTTGTAATAGCCTTCAAAGTGTATCTGAAACGTAACAATAATCATTAAAAGCAACAGTCTACATTTATACAGTTCTTGCTGCTCATTAGACTATTTATTTTTCTCAAAGAATTCTGATTGCATCTCTGGAAGATAAGAAATATTAAATCCCATTCATTTTGGCCAGCCATGGGGTGCATGCTTTTAATCCTAGCAATCCAGAGTCAGAGATAGGCAGATCCCTGAAAGTTTTCTAGGACAGTGAAAACTAATTATGTTCAAGGCCAACCAGTCTCCTTATCTATTTTGAGGCCAGCCAAAGCTTAAAAGTTCGACCCTGTCTACAAACAAACAAACAAATAACAAAAAACAACACCTAAATAAATAAATTCTTAGAAAAGATTTGGTTATTCTCTCACATGTACCTGGCAAAACTACAGCTAGAGGTACAGAAAATAGCATAGGGAGATGGACAATCAAGGGAGACCGGCTAGGAGTATACAATAAGGATCCAGTTATGACATGATGAGGGACAGCCCAAGGTAAAAGCAGTCAGGATGAGAAGTAGTCAGACTCTAGATGTGTTTTGAAGCTTCAGCAGGTACAATACGGCATCTAGAAGGTGAGAAGATAAGGAGTTAAAGACAACTGACCTTGGGGATTCTGAAACTAAAGATAGAGTCGCTCTTGCTTGCTTCAATAGATAAACAAGCTGAGGCTTAAGGAGGGAGGAAGGGGAAGGGGAAAATGATATAATTATATTGCTATCTCAAAAAACAAATGAAATATTTTTTTAAAAGTTAAAAGTAACAATTTTTAAAAAGGCTATGGATTTGAGAGGGAGAGAGGGGGCATATGGAGGGGCAGGAGGAAGGAGAAAGAGAAATAATATACTTGTATTTTGATTTAAAATGTTTTTAAAAGGATGTTAAGTAATTCTTCCAAAGTCAACGGTCTAGCTGTCTGTTACAGATTTAGCCGCAAAAACTAAGTGGCAGTTCCTTCTGCATGCATCCCCACAACAACAGCCTGGGCTGGAGCTCTGCCCTTCAGTTGACCTGATAGAAATAATAGGCCTTTGTTTTCCAAGAACTTTTTGCTAATATAAACACAAGGATTAACTGGAACAAGACTGGAAGTGGTCATGGGCTTATTTTAGAAAACACTGTAAAGGGCAGGACTCAGGTTGGGATGGCTGAAAGATACCTGAGAGACAGGTCACCAGTTCCTGAACCCCTGGAAGCAACAGTTGAGATAGCTGAGTTGGCTTTCCATCAAGTATAGGGAAGATCTCAAGAAGCAAGTGTCTCTGGTCAGACTAAAGTCAAGCAATAGTGTTGCCTCATCCATCTTCCCCAAACCACTCAAATTCTAAAGATTTTGTGCTTGATAAGAAATATGGGCCTGGCTTTTCACTTGTCGCGACCGGCCTTTGCCGATAAGGACGACGCAACAACCGAGGATTTCTTCAGCAGCAAGTTTATTGAACAGCTCTTTCTTGCAGATGGTGAAGGACCCAAACCCCGGGTTGTGCTCTGCTTAAATAGCCAGCAGCGCGACCTGTCCGTCTGTAATTGGTGCTCTGTTCAAGTCTTCATAAGCATATGGCTGGCAATTGGAGTGCAGCCTAAACCCTCATTAGCATAAAGCTGCGCATGCGTAAACTGCAGGGCGGCGCAGGCAAGAAGCGCGAAAATGCTGGCAAGAAGAACCAGGAAGCAGGAAGCCGGCGCCATCTTGTAATGGCGGGAGTGGCTCCCGACATCTCCCCCTTTTATATATATTAAAGGCCATCTCAATCAGAAAAATAACACACCATGAGGTTACCGATCAGCCTGCTGAGCCAACAGCGTCAGCGATCAAGGAGTTTACACAGTGTAAGAGACCCTCTGCACCTTGAGTCCCGTGCAATGGGAACCTGAGCCCTGGGAGGTGCAGAAGTCTGTCTTGAACAGCATCCTGGTGCAATGGGAACCTGTGCCCGTCAGGAGTGCTACAAGTTCAGACAGTGTCTCAACGACTGAGCATGTTAAGCCAAACTTGGGGAGATGCTCCCTGTTCCACAGCCAGCATAGCCCGCACCATGGCCACATTTTTAAGATGTTGCTGTCTCTTAAAACGGCAGAGCAACCAAAAACAGAGGAACAGCCCCGCGAGCATAAACTGGCATTGGTCGTGGGAATGTTGATAGGATCCCCCAGCGGATCTCCTGGGTCTCCACCTCCAGGTTCATCTGCACTCCGCTTCTTGATCCTGCGGAAAAACACAAACAGCTCCCCTGGATCTTATTAAAATAGGATCCGGTCCTTTCCATTGATTATCAAGAACATCCTTCCATTTCACTGTTTCATTTGATGTTCTGTGACTGACATGTCTGTCTGAATACCATGATGTCAGCAGACCGTCCTTCAGAATCCAAAGTTAAAAAATTTATAGTGAATAGAACAAGGGAAATCTTAGTCTTAGGTCCCATAGTAGTGGGGCCTATTCCCCCTTTTTGTTTTTGGAGAATCATCTTTATGGTAGAATGAGCTCGTTAATATTCATTAGTAAGCCTGAAATCCATCTGTTTTAAGACATCTCTACCCCAAAGATTAATGGGGAGCGGCAAAACATATGGTGTAAATATGCCACGATGTCCCTCGGGATCCTCCCAGTGCAAAGTTGCTGCACTCACCGAGGGAGTTTCCTCGTATCCCAGACCCTGTAAAGACTGGGAAGATTGGTTGAGAGGCCACTCAGCAGGCCACCAAGAGGAGGAAATGATGCTAGTATCAGCACCAGTATCTAATAACCCTTTAAATTCCTTTCCATTAACCTTTAAAACCATCATGGGTCGTTGGTCTAGTTGTAAAGACAAAAAGGTATGTTGTCCACCCGAGGAGCCAAATGCCTTTTCTCCTCGGGCCTCTTTTTTTCCAGGAAATAACTGATGGAGACTTGGCAAGACCAGCAATTGCGCTATTCGATCTCCTGGGGAAATAGCACTGATACCTCTTGGGGAAGAGCATAACACTCTAATTTGTCCTTCAAAATCCTGATCTATTACCCCAGGATGTACTATCAGCCCTTTCAAAGCAGTAGATGACCGTCCCACTATGAGCCCTACCGAGTCTGGCGGCAGCGGCCCAGCTAAATCGACTGGGATCGGCTGACAACCCATTGTAGGGGTTAATACTGCTCTGGTGGTGGCGCAGAGGTCCAGTCCTGCTGATCCACTAGTTGCCCTTCGGATCGCGGTGCTCTCACAAACTCTCTGGACCGGGGTGCCTCGCGACCGATCGCCCCATATATCTTCGGGCCCTGAGGGCGAGGGCCCTTCTTCCCGTTTTTTGACTGTCCCGTTTCATCTGATCTTTCCGGAAGCGGTCTCCCATATATGTCTTTGATGGATCTACACTCATTAGCCCAATGCTTCCCTTTCTTACATCGGGGGCAAGTCTCTGGTTGTTTGTCTTGCTTTTCTCTCACAGGGTTGTCTGGAGCCCTGCACTGCCTCTTAAGGTGGCCCATCTTCCCACATTTAAAACATTTCATGCCAGCCGCCTTCTGTGCAGATAAAACGGCTGCTGCTATCCCGGCATTCGTCAACGGGCCTCCAACTTCCCTGCAAGCCTTCATCCAGGCATTCAGCCCTTTTCCTTTCCATGGTGTAATAGCATTCCTGCATTCACGGGTGCATTGCTCATAAATCAGCTGCTCCACAAATGGTAAGGCAGCCTCTGCATCCTCAAAGACACGCCCTGCTGCCTCCATCATACGGGCAACGAAGTCCGAGAAAGGCTCTGTCGCTCCCTGAATAATCTTTGTAAGATTCCCTGTTACTTGCCCCTTATTAGGGAGACTTTTCCAAGCTCTTACTGCTGCTTTGTTTATTTGTTGATACACTTCCACTGGAAGCATGTGCTGATTAGCCCTCCACTGTCCCTGGCCGGTAAGCATATCGTAGCTCCATTGTGGCCTCTGACTTGCTATATTCTGATTAGCTCGAGCTGAGCACAGCTCGTGAAAGATGGACTTCCAGTCTAAATATTGCCCCATAGTCAGACAGGCTCTTACAGTATTGTACCAATCGTCTGGAGTCATGGCATTGTCAGCCAGTCTTTCTATCAGCGCCACTGTAAAGGAGGCACTGACGCCATATGTCTGGACTGCTTCCGCTAATGCCTTCAACTGTTTAAGATCTAAAGGAGAATGATGTCTATTATTCTGAGTGTCCTCCCAGACTGGGAATGCGGTTTTAATCCGCTTTCTCTCTTTTTTTGATATCAGGGAAAATTTTGTCTCTGCAGATTTGGGTTTTTTAGTGGCTGACTTCCGCATGGAGAACCCGGAAGTGCCAGCATAGGCCACATATGGTGGCGGATCCGGGCGGTAACGCCCTTCCTCATATTTAGCTGCTTCCTCATCCAACTCTGCCTGCTCGTCAGGGTCGAGCCCTGATTCCTCATCAGTTTGTTGATTCTCAGAAGAGCTGTTTTCGCTCTCTGTAGACTCCGGCTCGCTCGATGACGAGGCGACCTTTTTCTTTTCCTTGCTACCAGTCTGTTTTGGTTTCTTAAACTTCTTAACTAGCTTTCGCGCCTTCAGCGCTTTAGCCTTATCTTCCTTGGTCCCATCCTTAGGGGATTTACCGGTCTTAATTCCCTTTTCTGCTTCGGATAGACTATCTTGATGGTCCCGTTTCCCACAACTAAGGCACAGACAACACAACAAGACAAAAACGAGACTAACATTGAGAAACAGAATACACCAGACCACAGAAATCATACCTTGCAGAAAAGTACCGCGGTTTCGCACTGCTGGCTTGAATCCTCCTCCGACGAGCAGTCGGGGGTCCTTCGAGTCGTTCCTCCGCCCAGGGTTCGGCAGGTTTCCCGGGTTTCGGCACCACTTGTCGCGACCGGCCTTTGCCGATAAGGACGACGCAACAACCGAGGATTTCTTCAGCAGCAAGTTTATTGAACAGCTCTTTCTTGCAGATGGTGAAGGACCCAAACCCCGGGTTGTGCTCTGCTTAAATAGCCAGCAAGGCGACCTGTCCGTCTGTAATTGGTGCTCTGCTCGAGTCTTCATAAGCATATGGCTGGCAATTGGAGTGCAGCCTAAACCCTCATTAGCATAAAGCTGCGCATGCGTAAACTGCAGGGCGGCGCAGGCAAGAAGCGCGAAAATGCTGGCAAGAAGAACCAGGAAGCAGGAAGCCGGCGCCATCTTGTAATGGCGGGAGTGGCTCCCGACATTCACTAGGGGACAAGAGAGGAGACAGACATAACTACAGGCCTGGAAGGGCCACAAGGATCTCACAACAATACCCTGGGTCTTCCACAAAAGAGGCTTTCCTTGGTTGCAACAGAGACCCATAAAGGAGGTCTTCTGGGGAGCAGCAGAGGGCTGGAATAGAGATTTTCCACCAGAGCAGCAGAGGCCCAGAATAAACACCTTCCATGGGAGCAGCACAGGCCCCTATGTGAGGCCTTCCTTGGGAATAGCAGAGGCCTTGGCAAGAGCAGAGACCCTTAAAGGGGGCCTTCCATGAGAGCAGCAGAGGCCCTAAAAGGATGCCTTCTCAGAAAGGAAGCTCCAGAGGCCCCTAAATTGGCCTTTCTTGGAAGCAACAGAAGCTCCTGAAGGGAGTGTTGCAGTGCACTGTGGAAAGCTGTGTCTTTCGCTTTCATACCTAAGGCATTCTCTGACTGATTTTAATAAAAATCTGATAGCCAGTAGCTGGGTAGGAAGTGGAAGCTGGGTCTTCCTGGTATGAAGAAAGGATCTTTGGGAGGAAGAAAGAGGTAGGTCTTTTTGCCAGGAGACAGACTTAATTACAGGCCTGGAAGGTATAGCAAGCCACGAGGCTAGATGGGGTCTCTGTGATTGGGTTAACTGAGATGTGTTAGTTCAGAGTCTGCCCAAGGCCTAAGCTTTCAAATAATAACCCCCACCCCACAAAAAATAAGGAAAGAAAGAAAGAAAGAAAGAAAGGAAAGGAAAGAAAAGAAAAGAAAAGAAAAGAAAAGAAAAGAAAAGAAAAGAAAAGAAAAGAAAAGCAAAAGAAATCTGGCTGGGGAAGATTGCTCAGTTGATAAGGGTGTTTCAGGCAATGCTTGATGATCTGTTCTGCCCCCCGAACCCTCAGGTGTTAGAAGGAGATAATTAACTCTTCAAACTTGTATTCTGACCTCAATAGGAGCATTATGGCATGCACCCCTACCCTCACACACACGGTATATGCTCACTCATACAGACATATAATATAGAATAAACCTACTAAAATCTACACACCTAAAGAAACTAATCAAGAGGGAGGACTCTAGCTAAAATGCTCAATCCCCATCCCGAAAGGCAAAGAGGATGGGCATCAGAAGAAGAAGAAAACAGGAAACAGGTTAGGAGCCTGCCACAGAGAACCTCTGAAAGGCTCTGCTCTGCAGACTATCAAAGCAGATGCTGAGACTTATGGCCAACTGTTGGGCAGAGTGCATGGAATCTTAGGAAAGAAGTGGGAAATAGTAAGATCTGGAGAGGACAGGAGCTCCACAAAGAGAGCAACAGAACCAAAAAATTTGAACACAGGGGTCTTTCCTGAGACTCATACTCCAACCAAGTACCATGCATGGAGATAACCTAGAACCCCTGTACAGATGCAGCCCATGGCAGTTCAGTATCCAAGTGGGTTCCATAGTAATGGGAAGAGGGATGGTCTCTGACATGAACTGATTGGCCTGCTCTTTGATCACCTCACCCTGATGAGGGAGCAGCCTTAACAGGCCACAGAGGAAGACAATGCAGCTACTCCTGATGAGATCTGATAGACTAGGATCAGAAGGAAGGAGAGGAAGACCTTCCCTATCAGTGGATTTGGGGAGGGGTATGCATGGAGAAGGGGGAGAAGGTGGGATTGGGAGGGGAGGAGGGAGGGGTTTATGGGGAATACAAAGTGAATAAAGTATAATTAATAAAAATTAAAATAAAAAATATTTAAAAAAACCAAAAAAAGTGTTTTTAATTTTCATGTCTTTAAGTGTTTGTAAATGTACCACTTTCATTCATGATGTCCATGGGGGTCAGAAGAGGATGTCAGATTCCGTGAAACTAGACTTAGATATGGTTGCGAGCCATTATGTGGGTGCTCTTAACCAAAGAGCCAACCCTCCAAGCCTTATGTTTTGTCCCCCCGAGATGGAGTTTCACATAGCTCATCTTGATTTTGATGTCTGGTATACATAGAGTGACCTTCAACTCTTGATATTCCTGCTTCTGCTTTTGAAGTGCTGAGATCACAGGTGTATACCATTTCAGCAGGCTCTTTTTTCTCTCCTTTCTTCTTCAGTGTTGGAAATCTAACACGGGGCCTTGGGTATGTCAGAAAAGCATTATAATGAAAGATCCCCGGAGGGTATCTTCCGTCTGAGAGACCCCCTCCCAAGGAACAACGAGGCCATTCGGATGCAAACAGCAAGAGGCTTTTATTTTGATACACGGGTACCCAGGGCAAAAAGTCATTCGAGAGACTTTTGCGCCCCCTAGGTAGGAAGCTGGGGTTTTTATAGGGTTTTAGAGCAGAAGCACTGGTACAGAAGCGAGAAGCATGGTTACAGGGGGCTGATTGGTACGTTTACATGAGACCACGATTTGCGTCAAAGTTTGGCAGGGGCACCAAGATTCCAGGAACTGGGTGGTCAAGGGGGTTATGATGACCCCTTGACGTGGCCCGCCACCTGTTATTTTGTTTTTTTTTATCTTAACTGAAACAGTCTCACAGATATCTATGAGGGTGATTAACACAAACTGTTTTTAGTATGACTGGGGCAGCCTGACCGCAGATATCCCAAGTGGGTGACACAGCTAGGTTTCTCAGTAATTTTCCAGTTTTCCACCTAGCCTACAGAGTTTCTCATAGCTATGTTTAACTTAGGGTGAGGCAGGGGTCTTTCAATAACAGTGAGTGACAATGCCAGTGCACAATTTTATGTTTAACTGTGTTATAAAACTGGTTGCTGCTGTTATTTATTTATTGTCTGTAGGGGTATGTGGTGCATGAGAAGCACCACATACCGAAGCCCCTAATCTTCAAGGATGAGCTAACCACCCCCACCTTCAATTGCCGCTGCATCCACACTTGGCAGGACTGGCCAGGCTTGAGCACCTAAGACTAACCAATTATCTTACTTTATAGCTTCCTCATCCAATCCTAAATTGCCAAAACTGCAACTTCAAATTTCCCAAAATTTTTCTTTTAAAAACCTAAAGGCCTTTGTTTCCCGGTGCCACTCTTTGCTGACTGGCAGGGGTGACCACATTGTGCAATGGTTAATAAACCTCTAGCTTTTGCAACGAGTCGTGGTCTGGAAGAGTTTCTGGGAAGGGCACGATCTTCAACTCCTGAGCTGTGAGACCCCAAGTCTTACACGGCAAAGTCGAACAGTTCCTGAGTGGGGAGTGAGGATTGAAAGAATTAAAGAAAATCACACTACACATGGGGTCAGCTCGAGAGGGCTGTCAGAAAGTCTGCAGCGTGAGTTTATTCCACAATTCCTTTTTTATAGGCAAAGCAAAAACAAGTCACATCAATACAAGAAAGAAGTTCTTGGAACTGTAAAATTGTTTCCAAAAACTACTTCCCTATAGCAGATATGTTCCAAGGTTACACAAACAAGTTTTATGGAACTTGGTGAAACTTCCTTTTTTCTCTCCCTCAAGGTGAAAACATGTTTTTCCACTGCTTTGTTAAGCAGCTTGAAGAACAAGCAGCTCTCCACAGTTCTCACCTTATTTATTATAGTTATTACTATTTTTCACTTTCCCACTTTTATTCATGACAAATATTCCCTGTCTCTTTTGATCAAAAGTTCTTCGGAGACAGTTCATCAACCTTAAACAACCTGAGAATAGAACCGTCTGACTCCCCCATTCTTTGAGTGCCACCACGCCCAGCTTCACTTTGTTTTTGAAGAAAGGGTCTTTCACTGAATCTGGAGCTCAATGAGTCAGCTAGAGTAGCTGTCCAGAAAGCTCTGGGGAGCCTTGTGTCTCCCTCTTCCCAGTGCTAGAATAACAGAACCCAGATTTTTATGAGAGTTCTTGGTATAATCTCAAGACTGGGGATTGAACTCATGTTTTTATGCTTGTATAACAAGCACGTCACCAATGGAAGTGCTTCACCATCTTAGCCTGCCTAGCTATCATCTATTTGTCTGTCTGTCCATCCGTCTGTCCGTCCATATCCTGTAGCTTAGGTTCACCTGGAACTTGCTGTGTGGCCTTAGCTGACATTGGCCTCCTGATTCTCCATCTCCCAAGCACTAGAGCTACAGGTGTATAACATCTCACCTGGTCACCAAACTGCTTCTATCTAAAGCTACATTTTAAAAGTATCCATTAGATATTTTTACCTTAGAAAATTTTTACTAGGTATCCATTTCATCAACTGAATTCTGAAAAAGTTAAGCAGACTGTAGTGTCTCTTTATACTCAAGTTCTTCGCACTAAGCTAACACACTCTGCTCCATTTACTCTAATTTTCTTTCTTTCTCTCCAAGTACCAGTTTTCTTGGACTTCGTACTGACAAGAATGAAGTGGTTGCTTTTTAGAAACCACAGCCATTTCTATAAATAAGGTAGCATGAAATTCACTGGCACGTTTTACTGAGGCACAGATAAGCTTTGAAACAACCAAAGGAAAAAATACGATTCAGTCTTTTGTTTTCTCTTATATATATATAATATATATATATATAATAATATATATATAATTATATATATATATATATATATATAGTGTGTGTGTGTGTGTGTCTGTCTGTCTGTCTGTTTGTCTGTCTATTATCTGTCTAATCCATCTATCTTTCTGTAAAAAGAGAAGGAGTCCAGAGCAAGGAGGTAGGAGGAACAATGAAATGAAAAAGAGAAATACCACTCTCCCTTGCTTGGGAGGAGCATGGAGATCACTGGGAAACAGGCTTAAGGAAAGGTGAGAGGGAATAAACATGAACAAAGTACAATGATACATACGCATTGAAATGTCATAAACTCATTGGGCCGGCAAGATAGCTCAGGGAATGTCAACCATCAAACTGAAACTGATAAACTGAGTTCAATCCCTAGGCCCCACCTGGTGGAAGGAAGGATATAGTTTCTATAATTTGTCCTCTGACCTCTAGACGTACGCTGTGGCACACCCTCGTCAGCCCCCTACCCCAATAAATAACATTTTTAAATGACAAAAATAAAAATAAGTCCATTATTTTGTAGTCCTGCTTTAAAAAAGAATTATCTAGGAGTGGTAGTGCGTACCAGCTCTTGGGAGACGGAGGCAAGAAGATCAGAAGTTCAAAGCCAGGATAGGCTATATGAAATCTTGCCCCACACACACACACACACACACACACACACACTCCAAAGAAATAAATGTACAGAAATCTATTGTTTCCACACATTTATGTAGTGATTCTTCCTCCTAAGTAAGGTGATTATAAAATTATATGATATATGGGATACTTCTCTTTAATTCTTGAAATACTAATGTCATGGGCATTGTGCTACCTGTATAATATGTTAAACTACATATTTCTTAGATAAATAGGTCAGTCCTTTCAAATTGAGTGAACTGGTGGAACTCCAACTCCTGCTTATGAATGCAAAGTAAGACTCTACTTTAAAATGACAAATACTAATTGATACATATTTATTAGATTCAATGTTAAAGATGCATTACAGAATAATTAAAACAAATAAATATGTCTACCATTTGACCTATTGATAATCATTCTGTAGGGTTATCATTTAAAAGCCTTTCTTAGCAATTTCAAAACATACATATGAACCCTTGTTACTATGCCGTATGATAGACCTCAGATCTTCCTCCTTGTATCTGAAACTTTGTACTCTCTGACTGAGCCTCTGGAAACCAGCATTTTCCTCCCTACTAGTACTTTGGATCTTACTATGAGATTTAACATATGGCTGAGATCATGCTTTACCTTTGTGTGCCTGGCTTATGTTTATTAGCCTAATAGCTTCCAAGTTCACCTATGTCACTGCAAATGGCAACATTTTGCTTTTTTTTTAAGGCTATGTTGTGCATATATGCCACCTTTTTGCTATCTGTTCATCTGTTGATGGATATTCAGGTTAATTCCAAATCTTGGCTATTGTAATTAACACTGCAGTGGATACAGAGCAAATGTCTATTTAACTAGCTGTTTTCAGCATCTTTAGATATGCTTCCTGGTTAGGATTTCTGGGTGATATGTTAGTTCTGCTTTTAGTATCTTGAGAAAGCTCCTTGTGGCTTTTGATACAGGTTTACTATTTTACATTCCTTCCGCCAATGCATACATTCTCTCTTTTCTTTCTTATTTTAAAAAAACATCATTTATTTTAGAAATTTTACACAACTACATATTATATGTTGAACATAATTTTCCATACCTCTTATCTTTCTTTATTCTCCGTCTGATCCCATTTTTCTTTTTCTATTTTTACCAAGACCTTTTACTTTTCAACTTGGTTTTTTTCTCCAAGTGTTGAGGATTAAACCCACGGACTTTTCTGAGCTCTTCTCAGTATTGTCAGCATTCATCTTCTTGTTTTAGTTTTTGAGAAAGGGCTTTACTCAATGTATAGTCCCAGCTGGCTTCAAACTTGTTGCAATCCTCCTGCCTCAGCATCCTCTGGGATTAGAGTCACATGCTACAAGTCCTAGCTCAGCTATTATCTTTTTGATCATAGACATTCTAATAGGTGCAAGGTGATATGCCTGCCATTATAGTTTCATTTTGCATTTCCTTGATGACTAGGAATATTGAGCATTTTCTCAAAAACCTGTTAGCCATTTGTATATTTTTCTCATGATATATTTGGGTTTTTGTTTTACTGTTATAGAGCTGTTTAAGTTCCTTATATAACGTAGAGATTAAAATCTTATTTAATTTTGTTCAAGCAGAGCCTCCCTGTAGCTCAAAGTGGTCTCAAACTTTTATATAACTGAGGATGACCTTGATTCCTTATTTTGAGCTGCTTCCTTCAAAGTGCTGGATGACATGTGTGAGCTACTATCCCTAGTCACAGTTTCTTTTAGTACTTCAACTATGATGGCTTAAGTCTCATGGTTCATCTCCTGCAAAACATGACTTCTCTCTCCACCTGCATTTCTGATGATACCCAATATATAGCTATTGCATTTCAGAATCAGTTCCTCCTGTTTTTCTGTCCCAGCCTTCGGTATGTGCCACAGTTCTTGTCTCTTACCCTTATGAGGCTGTCACTTCATTGGGCCTCTGTCCTATACTGATGAGTGTCATCATTGCTTTTACATTTGACTTTGGGAAGTTGTTGATATTTCTCCAAAAGAGTCAAACAAGCCCAAGCGCACACTGGGGCTGGGCTGTGATGACTGGCAGGTCACTAAACTGCTTATAAGGAACAGTTGGGACAACTTACACTACGATTACCAGTGGCTATTCTAAGAGGTTCATAATCTAAACTCACTCTCAGAACGGCATGAAATGGTCCTCCAGAAATTCTTCAACCACCAGATGGTATCCCTGTCCTGTGTTCTACAGAAGACAAAGTATAGTACAGTCAGTCACCAGTCCAATTCCTAAAGTCTGGGAAATTTCCATGGATGGAACATGCTATCCATTCCCTGGGGCTCTGTCCAAGAGTCATCCATTTCTCATTCACAGCCTTTCCTCCAGTTTGGCTGGAGAAGCTTGCCTGCTCTCATTCATCCTCACCCCACATCCATGACTCTCACCAAAACATTCCTTTCAGTTCTGCACAGATGTCTAGCAAACCACAAACACAGAACAACCTGAATCCAAGTGAAGACATTCAAATGTAGAAATCAACCAAAAGAAGCAAAACATGTCATAGGACCATCCTTAGTAAGACATATACATTTGCTTTACTTCAGCTTTTCCAGGCCTTCATTTTGAATTACACATAGTTAATTATTTTGTACTTATATAATTCGAGAGGCTACTCAGGAGTATTTCCCAGGACTAAGGTAGAATTAGAATCAAAATGATAAACGATCCTTCATCCTTTGAGAAGTTTGTGTTTCTGGCTGATTTACTCAACAAGGTTAAAAAATAAAATCCTGGGGCTGGAGAAATGGCTCAGTGGTTAAGAGCATTGTGTGCTCTTCCAAAGGACCCAGGTTCAATTCCCAGCATCCACATGGCAGCTCACAACGTCTGTAATGCCAATTCCAAGGGATCTGTCACCTTCACACTAATGCACATAAAAAATAAAAAATAAAATAAAATCCTGGCTTTGGCCAACCTGCTTGTCATATCACCTGCTGTAATTACTTGTTTGAAAGCATGTCTCTTCTTCATTAGAGAGCCTGGGGGTTAGACAGCAAAAGCAGAACTAAAAGAGGTATGGGGGGAAAAAAAGGTGCCTAATGATAGGTGATAATGCCAAGCAGATTGTCATGTTCGAACAGTGAGCCCGGTGAAATGAGAGATTTTGGAGTCAAGCAGATACAGGTTTGCACCTTTCATGGGTAGACGGTGCTTCTTCCAGGCAACATAGGTTATCAAATTAAATGGTAGGCGTTTGAAAATTTAAGTGTTAGGTATAAGATATCTTCACATGACTTATTAGTCAAAAAGGTCCCAAAGGTCCCCCAAACATGCTATTGACATTGTTCTTGGCTACTACCCATAACTAGATGGTTATTATTATTACATTATCACTAAAGACAGAACACATTTTGATTGCAGAACATAGGGAAATGATGCTGGAACTGACCTGAATGCCTCCTCCTTGCAGGCTGGCTTCTGGAAGGTTCTGTAAAGGCCAGTGCGTAAGAAAAGTCATCAATCATGATGGAAACTCTGTAGTCTGACCTCCAGGCTACCGAAGAAGACACAGGCTTTTAAGCAAAGTAATTACAGCAGGTACTATTACAAGAAAGTTGGCCAAAGTGAAATCTAAATGTTATAATATACCATCTGATGTGTCCATCAGTACGATAGAAGCATGAAGGTTATGGCAGTTACAAGCCATTTTTTTTTTTTATTGGATTTGAGGCCTGTTCTACAGGAGAGAATTCATGCCTGACCAGAATTTGCTCAAACCTGTGTCTGGGAAAGTCATAGGCCCTAAGGGGGAGTCTCCTACTGTTGTTTTGCTAAAACTGACTTCCTTGTTAATATGTAGGGTTAATCTCCACAGATTAGTACTGTTTTCAGCATTGGTTATGGCAGCTTCTTTTTGCTGTGGGCATCAATCAACACAGAGACTCATAACTGGTCAAAGTGCTAAGAATAAGTGGCTTTTGCTTGGCCTAAATGTGACAGCTATATCAACCTCCAGTGAGTCTGGGTGTGTCCTGCCTTATAGTCTATACAATATTCCTTTGCATGGATGAATTTAGCCAGTGCTGAATGGATGGCTGGACCCCAAACTTTGCTAATACCAATGCTGTAACAGTTATTCTCCTATGGATTAGGATATTTTTGGTAGTAGGAAAAAATAACTGTGATGTTTGTAATGTTTTGTTTCAAATCCAGACACTAAGAATTTGATATAGAAAACTGTTGACTTGTATGGGAATGTTAAAGGTTACAAAGCAAATTGGGTGTCATGGAATATGCCTGCAATCCCAGTGCTCAGGAGAGGGAATGGGGCTAAAGGCTAAGGGTTAAGGCCAGCCTGGAGCTACACAGTGCGATTCTGTCTCAGACAAAAGTACAAAGCATTAACTATATACACTGTGCCTGAAATACATCCCTCCAAACAACTGTTAAAGGATAAAAGCCAAGGTCTCCCTCTGTCATCAGACTGCTCTAGAAAGGCCTGTTGGTGTCCTCTAGATCTACAGAGGAGCTTTGTCACGGTCATCACGGGAGTCATCACCAAGGCCTTGCCTTGGCACTAAGAACTCCCCTAGAGAGTGAGGACCTAAAAATACAGGCATACAAGGGTTCATTTGTCACATAACAGTTTATCAAAAGACCTTTGACCATGCAAGTAGAGAACACATTTCTTTTTGCCCTGCCCAGTGACTTTTATTCAGCTTTATTTTGAAATAATTAAAAAACTTAGAAAACTTTCAAGAATAGCACAAAGAACAATTTCTCCTTTAGCCAAACCCACAAATTAAATATTTTCTTTCTTTCTGTTTCTTTGTTTCTCTCTTTCTCTTTTCTTCCTTCCTCCTTCCCATCTTCCTTCCTTCCTGAAGATGACAGGACAGCTTTCAGGAGTGGGTCTTTCTTTGTGTGGATTGGGGGACTTGAACTCTGGTGCTAAGGCTTGGCAGCTAGTACCTTAACCCACTGAGCAACATCCTGAACCTCCAAATTCACTATTCTCAAAACATCTTGCCACATTTTCTTTCCCATACATATATTTCTTCTTTTGAGATGAGATTTGCATATATTCTGCTTTTTAAAACATCTCAATACTCCAGTGCATATTTCTTTAAAAAAAAAAAAAAGAGAGAGAGATATCCTTTAGCTTGTTGGGAAGAAACCAACCTAGGCACTCCATCTATTTAAACCTTTACAGAATTCTTTTATGTATTTTTACATATTTTTATTCTTGTTTATCTGTATAGTTTTTAAAAATAGAATGTTGGAATGGAGTCCATATGTGTTATATCTCTTTTCTAATTATCATGAGGGAAGACTAATGCTCCTGAATACACATTCAGTGAGCATGCCAATAAGTAGACACCTAAATGATTTGCCTGGCTTTTTCTTCTGCTTTGGCAACAGCTTCAGGGAACCAGCCCCTTTTCACTGGATGTAGTTATCAGGACTGTCCTTCAAAGTGTGCTGTCCATGAAACAAGCATGCAATTCAATATAGTTTTGTCAGTTTCTCTGTGCCATTTCCATCTTGAAGAAAGGGACTTTCTAAGGATGGTGCCTTGGTGAGGTTGCTCACGGCCTCTCATTAGTTATTAGCAGCTCCTTCCTGAGACTTAGTTTATAAAGAATCTAATGTGTGTGGGTGTCTACCTGTATGGCTGTGCACCATGTTCAGGCCTGGTGCCTACAGAAGCCAGAATAAGGCATCTGATCCTTTGGTACTATAGGTTTTGAGCCACGAGGAATGGTTGATCTAGCCTAGGTCCTCTGGAGGAGCAGCCAGAGCCTTTAACTGCTAAGTTATCTCTCAAGTTCTCTGAGACTTACTGTGTGTGTGTGTGTGTGTGTGTGTGTGTGTGTGTGTGTGTGTGAATGCTAGGCAAACATTTTTCCAATTGAGCCACACCCCAGCCTATATCCATCCTCCATCCTCTGAACTATCATGCATTCTGGTCATATTCAAAGGCTTGGGTTGGCCAGAGTTTTTTCCTTTTCTTCTTCTTCCTTTTTCCCCCTTCTCTTCCTTTCTCCTTCTTCCCCTCACCTCATGGTAGATACATGTGGATATGGGTGAGTCCTTCTCCCTCCTCTTCATGCATATATAGATAGAGAGGATCTCACGTGGCCCAGGCTGGCCTCACCAGGTAATCAACGATGTTCAACTTCCAATCCTCCTGCATCCACTTTCTGACTGCTAACATTACAAGCATGGACCACCGTGATCAGTTTATGTGACATTGGGGCTCTAACCCAGGGCTTTCTCAATACCACACAAGCATTCTTCCAACAGAACCACAGCCCAGCCCATGCCCATCATGTTTTTGAGACAGAGTCTCTCCATGAGCCTGGAGTGCATCACTGTTAGCTAGGCAGGCTGACCAGTAAAGTTTCAGGAATCCAGCTTTCGCCTCCATTCCCAGCACTGAGATTACAGGCTTGTGCTGCTACATTCTACACCTGGCTTTTACATGGGTCTCTGGGATCAGAACATAGGCCCTCCTATTTGTGGAGCAAGTACTTTAACCAGTGAGCCCTCTGTTCAGCCCCCAGAGTCAGGTCTTTTTTCTTTTGCTTGTAAAAAGAAGCCCCTAGTCAGTAAAGACGATTTAAAAAAATCTGTTTTCAGAAATTTTCACCTTCTGGAATTATGTACCCAGTAAGCCTTGGGTACACCATTCCCCATGGCTCAATGTAGCAGTGCTTTATAGGCTAAAGCTCTGCTGTTTACTCTGACACTCTTTTCTTTACGCTCCCAGAAGTCATCATTTTGGAAAAGCAGAGCAGCTTATCTTTATAGGTTTTGGAGTATCTCCAGAAAATGGGCTGGAAATAGTCAGAAGTTATTTGAACTCCTTTACCAAACTATTTAGAGGACTTAGAGGATTTTAATCCAGTGACATGGCTACTCTGGCTGGAATACAGATATGCCCTTAGTACACACCTTTAATCTCAAACATTGAAGGTAAAGTTAGTTTATAGAAGGATGCACCAATGTTTGAAAGTGATGTCAGATTGAGGGGCAGACAAAGTGACAAATATGAGGAAGATTTGACAGAATGTCAGGATACGATATGCCCAACTCTCACCAGAAGAGATGGGAAAAAGAGGACTTGAGAGAGCAACACAAAAGAGATAGAACAAGCCAGAGAATGAGAACGAGTCAGAAGATTAGAGCTTATTGCCAAAGTTAGTATGAGGCCAAGCAGAGCATTCAGTAAAAGCTGAGAGAAAAGCCAGTTTGAATCAGTCAGCTTGGAGAGGAGTTTGAACAAGAACATTTGAGTTGAAGCAGCCAGCAAAAGTTCAGAAAGAGTTAGAAAGGGTGAGCAGATTCAGCAGTAAGTCTCAGAGGCTGAAACCATTTTAGGTCTAGATTAGATTGTATGGAGGCTAGAAGCTTCCAGGACTGGACTGAGTAACCTGAGTAACCTCAGTCCAGTCTCAGTAACGCAGACAGAGGCAGTAAGCTTCCGTCAGGCAAATAAAAGTTACTTTTACAAAACTAGCTCCACCTGAGTGTTAATGGTCATAACACACAATCTGTCATGAGCACAGTGGCTCATCATGGACTACCTACCTGCCTGACTGATTTTAAGGTTTGCTATTAACAGGAAGTAACCACAGTGCTCTTTGTTTTTCTTGACAACCTGTTCCTATTTGCTGTGAGCTATTAGCAGGAGCTCACACATATACAAGAACACAAAAATATCTTCAGAATGTCATTTAGATAGTGCAATCTCATATCATAGGGAGAAGATTCTCATCAAAGCATATTCATAGCAAAAGGGTCCCTAGAGAGAGTTTCTCTCCCCCTCCCTCTCCCTTTCTCTTTCTCTCCCTCTCTTCACTCCTCTGGTCACTTGTTTGCCCTTGCTCCCTTGCTCTCCCCCTCTTATTATTCGGTACAGTACTTGGTTTTCTCAGCCATTCATGAAACGTTGACTTTACATTCGTATGGGCAAAAACTTTAGTCATTTAATAAATGTCAATGGCCTAAGGTGTGGCTCAGTGGAAGAATTCTTACCTAGTTTGCTCAAAACCAAATCCCTGGGTTTGATCCCCAGCAATTCAACAGAAAAGAAATAGTAAGTAAACCAATGAGCAAATACTTACTTGTGTACAATGGATCCAGTGTTGGGGGTTGGTCTGATGCTTTATTTTGATGCTAATTACTGGCCCTGAAGATCTGGTTACTGCCTTGATAGACCTATTCTTATTGTGTAAACTTGCCTAAGACATTACACCTCATTGGCTCATTAAAAGGCCTAAAACCTGGGAAGGGTAGAATGTGGTAGGCATGGCTAAGGAGAAAGGAGGACACTATTAATGGGTTAATGTGGAGAAGAAACCACGTAGGTCAGGAGAAAGGACTCCAAGAATGGCATGGATGAGAAAGCACCAACATGAAAAATATAAATAAGTATTTATAAGATTATGGATGGAAGGTAGCCAGATGAGGATGGTTAAGGCAGATGGCATTGGATGGGGGCTGGGAGTTGGATGGTAAGGTTGTTGAGACACTGTAGGTGAAATATCTGCCCAGCCCAAGGTAAATAAGGCAATTATAAAATCTAACAGGAGTCTGGTCTATTTGATTGTGATAGGCTTAATAATGATGCTGTGATAATCATAGGGCAAATAATAAATGATATTTAGCCCAACACCATTTTTAATTTTCAACAACAGTCCAGAATTGTTCTAGGTGCTGGTGAAATAACAGAAAGCAGAAATAGAGCCCTTACAATGTTTATAGTCCAGAGGCCACATAGTCCTTGGTCAAGATGTCATATCCAAATCAACAAATTTTTATTAGTGCCAGTAACTAGAAAGATAAGTTCAAAGATCTTTAAGGGAGGCTAAGGGTAAACAATTTCCCCCTAAAATATATGCTCCATAATTCCAAATACCATTTCTTAAAAGGCTGGAAGATCACTCTACTCCTATCCTACTAATCTGTAAACAGTCTATAAATTCAGCAGCCTGCTTCTCCCCCCATACTGCAATGATCTAGTTTCTCTTTCAGAGAAAAACCTAAAGGTTTTATTTTTTTATTTTCTCAGTGCATCAACTATTATTATTTCAAAGACAAATAGAAACTGAAAATCACCTAGAAAGGATATTCTAAAGAATAAAAGACTAGCATTTCACAGACAAAATAAAAAAGTAAGTATATTTGATTTTCGTTGCTACCAGAAGATATCAAATTTATAGGGTAAATAGCACAAATTCACTATTTTAAAATCCCACAGAACAGAAATCTGGTATGGCCTCACTAGGCTAAAACTGAGGTGTTGGCAGGTCTGTGTCCCTTTCTGGAGGCTGGAGGGGAGTACCACTTTCTTTATTTACCCCTCTACCTTCCAGAGGATTCCTTCATTCTGTGGCTCATGGCCTCCCTTCTTCAATGTACAAAGTCCGCTGCTTGAGGTTGAGTCTTCTGCCACATCTCTCTGACCTACTCTGTTTCTCTCTTGCACTTTTAAGGTCTTGTGTGATGAAAATTAGGCCTACTCAGATAATCCAAAATAATCTCCTTAGCTGGACTTCTGTACCTTAATCATATCAGCAAAATCTCTTTTTCCATGTACTATAACATGTTTGTACATTTCAGGGGATGTTAGAGTGATGTCGTCCCCACCCCCCAACTTTACATACAAAAGCTGATTTCAGGCCGAACTTTGCTACTGTCATTATTAAGAAGCATCTACTATTTTAGTATTCTGTAAACATTGTTCTCCATCACCTTCTGATTGGTTAAATAAAGAACTGAACATTTAACTGCTGGGCAGGGGAGGATAAGGTGGGACTTCCAAGTCCAGTAAGAGGGTCTCAGGTAGGTACTAGAGGGAGAAGAGTAGCCTTTTGGACAAGATGAAGAAGGTTCCAAGGGGAGAGTACGATGTCAGGTAAAGGCCACATGGCTGGGAAGCAGGCCAGTATTATCAGGTTAGAATAGTTGAGTACCTACCCAACTATTGTGCCTGATGCTTTCAATAATAAAAAGGTCTCCACTCATTGTTCAGAGCAAGGGTGGGCATAGAAAACCATACATTTACATTTGGCATCCAACGTGGTAGGCATATAATCCAAACTAAGACAGAAATCCAAGTTTAGAGCAATACTGGGTAGAAGACAAAAAAAAAAAAAAGATTTCCCAGCAACCTCAAGCTGCCCATAGCAGTGTGGGGCATAGACCCTCAGGACAAACCACTACTAGTTTTCCCAAGCTTGGCAGATTGGCCCAGTATCATCCTGTGGGGCTTGTGAGCGTTCATGGATTGGAAAGGCAACTACTCTCAGAGTGCTGCTCTGAGCTGCAGCCCTCGGTGGGAACCAGGGGCACGCCCAACAGCTGCTCAGCACCGGCTGTGGGGAAGGGGTCGGGCCTCCAGTGAGAGTGACCCAGGTTCTGCCATGCCAGAAGCTGGATCTCTGCTGGGCTGGCTGAACTAGTCCTGCAAAGACTGTACCCAGGTGGCCTGTGTGCACTATGCTGAGAGAGACGTAAGTGGCCAAGGCTGCATCAGACAGGGCTCCCAACTGGTTTCCATGAATGTGAGGCTTGGTGTGAACAGAGATCATAAGTGGCAGCCCAGCCCAGGGTGGCAGGTCCTGGCAAGCCATGGGAACTCATGCCAGCCTAGAGAGTGCTGCTACTGCTGCACCAGCAGGCAGAATGCTGTAGCCAGAACTGGGCAGAGGGGCAAGGGCTAAGCCAGCCACTCCAGGTGCTAAGCTAAACAACAGAAGGGAACATCACACAAAATAAATCCAAGACCACCTGAGCACAGATGAACCTCTGATCAGTTAAGTATGTTTGGAATTGTGCTTAAGTGCAAAAACAGAAAAATGAAAGAAGCAAAGTAGCTAAAGATAAAAATATAAAGACTAAAAGCTACATTTACTAAAAGCTACAAACTAATTACAAGAAAAATTAGACAGAAATAGTATACAGGTAATAAAGTACACAAAGAGAGAGTGAGTTAAAATTAAAAAGACTAAGCCATGTTAAATTCTTAAAACTGGCAATCCCTAGAGGAAAGTTTAGAGAAAACTAAATATGGAAAAATACATTAAGTTAAAAAGCAGCAAAAGAAAGATAAATAAATGCACACAGAAAGTAAAATCTCAGGCTGGAGAGATGGCTGAGAGGCTAAGAACACTGGCTGTTCTTCCAAAGGTCCTGAGTTCAATTCTCAGCAACCGTATGGTGGCTCATAACCATCTACTGTGAGATCTGGCATGCAGACAGAATGTTGTATAAATAATAAATAAATAAATCTTAAAAAAACCTCACGTCTTTAAAAAATTATACTTTGCTACAACACTATATATAGTATTTCAACTCATGTTTAAGGTAGTATACTTATGCAACTCATTAAAATATAATGTGAAGTGTAGTCTTTAAACGCTACTATTATGAACTGTTTAGGCTAATTAAGAAATGCAAGTTAGTAGTCAGTCAAACTTATTGTCATGTTAGATACCAGTTTAGTTAATCACAGAAATATGCTTTATTTAGCTTCCTGTACATGTTTTCAGAATTAAACAAAAAGTAAATAGCTAGAAACAAGCAATGTTTGCCTATTCATATGTGCTATATCTATAGAATATGGCATTTAAAGATGTTTCCTTAATAAATAGCTTTTTAGACAATGAGATACATCAGCTCCTGGCAGCACCCCATTCTACTTCAATGAAGATGACTGGCATTGAAGAACCTCCATATGGAGTTTGCGTCTAATGTGGGAAGCTAGCCACTGACCAAAAACACTACCCTTGCTTCAACTGTTGACAGAATACTATTCAAGCTGTGGACAAGCAGGACACAAAGGTTAACTGCTAAACTTTGCAAGGACAAGGTAAGCAAAGTCCTTCATAATTCCTATATCTCAGAAAAGTCTGACTTATATTGGGCCAGAAGGCCAAAGATGGATGCTCCAACATTGCAGAGAAACCTTGGAGGACTGTCTAGGAAGCCAGCCATTGCTGGTGGTTGGTCTGGTGCTCTACGCTGACTTCTGGGCCCCAAGATCTGGTTACAGTCCGGACAAGGGCACTGTCATGTACTCTGATCAATATTGTGTAAACTTTGCTCTCCAATGATCTCTGATTGGTTAATAAAGAAGCTAGATAGCTAATTCTGGGCAGAGGAGATAGGTAGGAGGGACTTCTGTTTCTGGCCTTGGAGTCTCAGGTAGGGGAGAGGAGAAGGAAAGAAAGAAGATGTGAAAGGATGTTGCTGATAGAGAGAAGTAGCCCAGACAGGACTAACATGGCAAGGAACTTGGGGCACGTGGTTGGGAAGTAGTCAGATTAGCTTAGAAGACTTGTATGCAAGAGTATCTGCCCAGTTATTGAGCCTAAACATTATTAATAAATTTAATAAGTATCTGCATTATTTATTTAGGAGCTAGAGCTGGTGATTATAAAAATCCCCCCAAAACACAAATATCTTTTCCAAGCTATCTCTGGCATTTCTATAGTTTTGGAAGCTGCCTCCTCTTTCTGTTCACTCAGGATTATTTATCTTTCTCAGGTCTCTGATAGAGTTGAAGACTAGTTTTGTCTCACAATTGTTTAGGACTTCAGAAAATGTTTCAATGTCTAAAAGGATATTTATAGGTTGGTAAATGCAAATTAGGATAGAAAGTCAATTATAAACAGAACTTTGAACTCAACAAGATAGGACAGATAGTGGAGTATTTTCTCCAAAGTTGCCAAATACAAATGAACTGAACATTGTGAATATAATTCTTACCTGGTTTTCATAATTGTTCTTATTGTATATAGCTATTGTAAGAGAAAGAGCCTTTTATTGGATTAAGGGGAGGGGAGTTATTTGAGTGTTTTGTGCACTGTGTTTTCAAATGCTGATTTCTGTGCCCTGCAGGCATATGGGGCTTTGCTATTGTCATTATTAGGAAGCACCTCCTGTCTTACTATTCTGTAAACTTTGTTCTCCACATCTTCTGATTGGTTAAAAAAAAAAAAGAGCTGAACAACCAATAGCTGGAGGGAGAGGATAAGGCACTTCTGAGCTCAGTGAGAGAGTCTCAGACTGGGACCAGAGAGAGAGGGAGGGGTCACTATACGGACATGGATGAAAAAAAGAGATGTCAGGATGAGACTTAGATGACAGGTAACAGGCCACATGGGCTAGGAAGTAGGTCAGTATTATCAGGGTGGAATGGCTGAGTATCTGCCCAGTTACTGTGCCTAAAGCTTTTAATAAGTCTAAAGTTCTCTGTGTCATTATTCAAAGCAAGGGCAGGCACAGAAAACCACACATTTACACAGTGATTGCATGTGGACATCTTTGGGGAGCCATTATTCTGCCTATTTCAGCAGACAAGAAAAATATTCTGTGTGAGGATAAAACAAGCAAAGATGTATTGAACTATGTGGACAAAGCAATAGGTATAAGATAGTCTCTTTATTTTTCTAGACAGCCCAATGCAGTGGTATTATGGGTACTTCCTCATTTTTATTTTTAATTAATTGATATGATTATGATTACTTAATAATTATATAGCTGATCCTGCTTTAAACATACTGCTTCAAACTCCCAGCTTCCATTACTGTGTATGTCTAGCATGTTGACAATTAATTAATTAATTACTTTTTTCAAGGCAGGGTCTCACTATATAGGTTGGGCTGTCCTGGAACTCACAGAGATCTGCCTGCCTCTGCCTCCCAAATGCTGGAGTTAAAGGTGTTGCCACTACGCCCAGCTTATATTTCAAAATTTTTTTTGTTTCCTTTGGTTTTCCAACTTTTCTACATTTACAACAAAATACTTTGAGGCTTGTGATGTAGCTCAGCAGTTGAGAACTTGACTAGATTCAGAAGTCTCCAGGTTTAAGCACCACCAACACACAATCTCTCTTTTTCATATGTAAAAAGTAAAAGAAAATGGTAAAATATGTTTTAAAACTATTCTTATTAGGAAATACTTATTGATCTGCTTATGGGTGAAATGTTATGATGTCCACACTTACTGTCAAAAGGTGGAGAACGTGTACATGGTTGTAACTTTGAATCAGGGAACTGCGTGTTTATTATAACCGTATTACAATACATGTTTTATGCTTACACCATAAAAAGATTGGAACATATCTTGAAATGCAAAACTTTAGTGAACAGAGATTCTGAATTGATTCTATATTACTCTCACTCTCATTTTCTTCTTAAAAATTTTATTATTGTGCAGAAGCAAAAAGACACGCATGGTATATACTCACTCATATAAACATACAACATAGAATAAACCCACTAAAATTTGTACATCTAAACAAACTAAGCAAAAGAGAGGACCCTAACTAAAATGTTCAATCCCCATCCTGAAAGGCAAAGAGGATGGACATCAGAAGAAAAAGAAAACAGGAAACAACCTCGGAACCTGCTACAGAGGGCCTCTGAAAGCCAGAAGAAAACAGGAAACAACCTTGAAACCTGCCACAGAGGGCCTCTGAGAGCCTCTGCAGTATAGACTGTCAAAGCAGATGCTGAGTCTGATGGCCAACTGACGGGCAGAGTAAATGGAATTTTATGTAAGAAGTGGGAAATAATAAAAGCTGGAGGGGATGGGAACTCCACAAGCAGAGCAACAGAACAAGATAATTTGAACACAGGGAACTTCCCAGAGACTCATGCTCCAACCAAGGACTATCCATGGAGATAACCTAGAACTCCTGCACAGATGTAGCCCATGGCAGTTCAGTGTCCAAGTGGGTTACATAGTAATGGGAAGAGGGACTGCCTCTGACATAATCTGATTGGCCTGCTCTTTGATCACCTCCCCCTGAGGGGGGAGCAGCCTTACCAGGCCATGGTAGAGGACAATGCAGCCAATTTTGATGAGAACTGATAGACTAAGATCAGAAAGGAGAGGAGAACCTCCCCTATCAGTGGACTTAGGGAGTGGCATGCATGCAGAAAGGGGAGGGAGGGTGGGATCGGGAGGGGAGGAGGGAGGAGCTTAGGGGGGATACAAAATGAATAAAGTGTAATTAATAAAAAAATTAAAAAAAATTTATTATTGTGTATGTGTATGAATGATGTGTGTGTAGGGGGGTTGAATGTGTCATGACATACAGGAGGAATCTCTTGTGTCTGTATGGAAGCATCACTTGTCAATAAAGGGCTGTTAGCTGAAGCAGGAAATAAGGAGGTGGGAGTTCTGGCAGAATAGAGTCAGAGGCAGGAGATTTGCCTCTGTTTCTGAATAAGATGGATATATGTTGGGGTTGGCCTGATGCTATGTATTCTAGTGCTAGTTACTGGCCCTCAAGATCTGGTTGCTGCCTAGACAAATATATCCTCATCCTTTATTGTGTAAATTTTACTCCACCTAATTCAAAGCTAATTGGTTAATAAAGTTGCTGAAAGCCAGGCATGGTGGTGAATACTTTTAATCCCAGCACTCTGGGAGGCAGAGGCAGGCAGATCTCTGTAAGTTCCCGGCCACGCTGGTCTACAAATGTAGTCCAGGACAGCCAAGGCTACACAGAGTTAACCCTGTCTCGAAAAACCTAAAAAACAACAACAAAAAGTTGCTGAAGCCTGTAACTGGGCAGAAGAGAAGTAGGCAGAGCTTAGGTTTCCAGGCTTGGGGTCAGAGAGGGACCATGAGGCTGGGAGGAGAGAGAGGAAGCAGAGTATATAGCAGGAAGAGAGGAAGCCAGAGAGAAGACGACACAGTGGGGCAGCAAGAACCATGAGCATGTGGCCATGAGGCCTGATGGAATAGAAGCAGCTCAGGCAGGAACAATTATGACAAATAACTTGGAGTGTGTATCTGGGAAATAGCTTAGAGAGTTGTTACCTGCCCAGTTATGGTGGCTTAAAGCTTTTATGAAAACCAAAAGGACTCTCTCTGTCTTATTTGGGAACTAGCTGGGGTCAAGAAGCTAACTAGAGCCTAATGGACTATTCAACAATAAATATATGAAACTGAGGAGAGGTAATCAGCCATGTGGCACACATAGTATAGACCAAACGGGTAATAAGTTAAAAGCTAGTTAGGAAATAAGCCAAAGCTTATGGCCTAGGCATTTATTCATGAAATAAAGAGTTTGTTATTTTGGGAACTGGGATGTGGAAAGAACACTCTTATGCTACAATGACAGTCACGTGGAGTTCAAAGAACTTTGTGGAGCTGTTTTGATTTTTTTTCTTCCACTTTTTGGTGGGTTTGAATTTAGGCTGTCAAGCTTGTGTGGCAAACACATTTACAGCTGCCTTATTTAGGATTTTATTGCTGTGAAGAGACATCATAATTATGGCAACTCTTATAAAGGAAAACATTCAATTGGGGATGGCTTACAGTTCAGAGGTTTAGCCCATTATTGTCATAGCAGAGAACACGCTGGCATGCAGACAGATATGGTGCTGTAGAGGGAGCTGAGAGTTCTCTATCTGAATCAGCAGGCTGAAGGAAAAGAGTGACACTGGCCCTGGCTTGAGCTTCTCAAACCTGAAAGCCCACCTCCAGTGACACACTTCTTCCAACAAGGCCACACCTCCTAATATTGCCACTCCCGATGGGCTTTTAGAGGCCATTTTCATTCAAACTACCATACCAGTTGAGCTATCTTTCCATCCCCTATTTTCAAGAATAACTTTTGCTAGTTGTGGTGCTATTCAACCCATAATCCCAGAATTCAAGAACAGGTATAGGTGGGAAGATGGAGAGTCTGAGATCAGCCTAGGCTATTTGGTAAGACCCTGTCTCAAAACTAAAACAAGGGGCTGGAGCGATGGCTCAGAGGTTAAGAGCACTGTCTGCTCTTCCAGAGGTCCTGAGTTCAATTCCTAGCAACCACATGGTGGCTCACAACCATCTACACAGGAATCTGATGCCTTCTTCCGGTGTGCCAGTATACATAGAGATAAAATACTAATCTGCATAAAATAAATAAATCTTGAAAAAAAAAAAACTAAAACAAAAAACAATAAAAAACCCACTAATTTCCCCACAGCATTTCAGAAGGTTGTCAACATGCTAGACATACACAACAATGGAAGCTGGGAGTTTGAAGCAGTATGTTTAAAGCAGAGGACTGAGTACAGATGAAGAGAGCACTTGTTAAAAAATTAACAGAAAATGTCAAGACAGTGGAGTCCTTCCAAGCATCCGAGCACAGGCCCTACACACAGGCTGTGCACACGTGAAACCATCTGTATCCAAAGTTTGTAAAGACTCCATAGATGGTCTTCCCACTCCATATCAATGCTTGAATGCCAAGTGTTCTGGTTTGTGGGAGGCGGGTGATGACTGAGGAAGAGAGGTGCTCTAGAGTGCTATACCCATCTACAGGTACAGACCTCTTTACTCCACACCACCCCATCTTTTCTAGGGATCCTTAAAGTCCAGCATTCAGTGAGAAGGCAGTGCTGTGCAGTAGCAACGATGTATATCTCTAAAACAAAAAGTCCAATGGAGCTAAATAGTGACTCACAAATAATTACTAACAAAAACTGATTTTCAGAATGCCATAGTTTAATATAAATACAATTCTTTAAAACACCTTGCACTAGTTATGAACACATATAATCAGTGTCTCTGGAATTTTACTTGGGAACGAAGATATTCAGAAAGGAATCAGATACATCGGTAAATTCAGAAAGAAAATGCCTCGCGTGGCTCTGTGACCCAGCCCCTTATTCTTAAGCCTTTGCCACATACCAAGTAACATTCTTAAGTTAGTTATGAAAGACAAGAGGACACTTTCAGTAATCAAAATGAGACTTACATGAGAGTGACAAAACAAACCTAGATTGTCATCCCTTTTCTTCCCAGCACACGACTTTTGTTAGCAATATCAACTGTTTGTCACTTTTAGAAAAACAGTTCTTACTGTTGACTTTCCATTTCTATTAACTGCTGTAGAATTTTAAAAGGGCATGCCTCAGATGGCTGAGAACACGTCAAAGGATATAGCTGACAAACTGTTAGGAGTACCAGACTTGGCATTTAGTATTGTTCTAGAGAGGACTTCTATTTGAATAACCACAAAGTATACATTCCTATCAATCAAGAAAAATTACTAAAGATTTTTTTTTAAATTTTTACTCTGGGTGTGTATGGTGATTTAGGATTTATCATTGAAAAATATTAGTGTTTAAGCCTTCAGATCCATTTCCCTACCTATAAAATAGGGTCGATGCTATAGTATAGAAATGTTACGAGATAGTAACTACAGATTTAATAACATTTTCTTTTCTGGGTCTCAGACTTCTTGTGTAATGAAGGAGTTAGATTAATTGTGATTCTTTCTGGAGTTGATACTCTGATTCCCTCTTTTTATATTTGCAGGAATAGTGTGTTGAGTGAAATATAAATGTCTTTACTTGTCTTTGGGTAATTATTTTTCTTTTATTTCCTGAAGAACCAGGAAAGCAAAACAGATGAGCAGTGCTTCTGGAATGTGGTGGCAACTCCACCCTGGACACCTGGGAAACGATGGGTGTTTCCACTGCGGAGTAGAGCCTTTCTTAATGGGCAGAAAATCAACTTTTCCCCCCTTTTAAATAGAGTCTTGTGTCGCTCAACCCAGCTTTGATTTCCTTCTGTAGTCCAGCCTGGCTTTGAATTCTTGATCCTCCTGTTTCTGTCTCGACAGTGCTAAGGTTACAACTGTGCACTACCATGACTGGCTAAGCTTCAATCATAATATACCAGCATGTGTCTTTAAAAATACTAATGCTCACACTTTTGATATCTCAGTATGCTTGGCTTCTTACTTGGCAGCTGAGTCCAACCTGTGGCCCACAGGCTGAAGTCAGGATAGCTAGGAGTGTGGCCCAACACAAAATTGTAAACTACTTTAAAACATTACATATTTTGTAGTTATTTTTAAAAGCTCAGTTGTGAGTTCTTGAAAGTGACCTACGTGGACTGAATAGAAGGCTCAGCATTTAAGAGCACTTGCTGCTCTTGCAGAGGTCCTGGATTCAGGGCCCAGCACCCACATTCAGTGGTTTATGACTGCTTATTAACTCTAGTTCTAGGAGATCAGAAGCCCTTTTTTGACTTCTTCAGGTACCAGGAACTCAAGTGGTACACATACATATTTATAGACAAACATTTAAAAACATAAACTAAAAATAAATAAATCTTTTAAAGTATCTGTTTAATAATAATAAAAAAAGGGATCTTTGTAGATGACAATATTCTATTGCAATATTAGAGGTTTGGATATGTCTGCTTGGATGGCATTTTCAAACCAGTAATCTGTAAGCAGTTATATAAATCATTCCATGATTTATTACATCCAAGGTAATTAGCTGAAATCCAATTAGGCCATGATGGAAGGCTATATATTAACTGAATTTACAGAACTGTCCCCAATATATCTGTCATGAAAATGATACCCACTTGAATGGTACTGTGATAATAAATGTACAATTTTATCTTTACTTTTCCAAGATTGAAAAGTAGCCTAGATCAGCTGGGCAAGGTGGCAACACTCGGGGACGCAAAGGCAGGTGGATTACTATGAGTTCGAGGCCAGCCTGGTCTACAAAGTGAGTACAGAACATTCAAGGCTACAGAGAAACCCTGTCTCAGAAAAAACAAAACAAAACAAAACAAAAAACAAACAAAAATAGCCTAGAGCACAATAGCGGCAATTTTACCAGTCTATAAAAAGTTGAACATTGAAAAAAAAATTAAAAGGAAACGAGAACTATACCACCATGAAATATTACCATTCCAGTTTTTAAAATTATGGAATGTTTTTAATTCAATTAAAATTTTGTATGGATAGAGAAAGGAACACCCACATGGCCTACAATTCAAAATATCTTATGTATGAGAGTTCTTAATTTAAGCCTTTTCTGTGCCTGCCAAATAACAGTGGGTGAAGAACGCCTTCAATGCACTTGGCATCGCCAGTGCCCCATGTAGTAGGGTAGGATTCTTTACTCTGGCAGGTTACAGCAGTTCCAAGCTTTCTTGCTAGAAAGCTCACTCTCTTTGTTTAACATCATTTTTGGGAGACAGTACAGTAGTACTGAATAAAGAGACATTTCTTTTTGATTTGACATTTATGACTAAGATTCTCTATATACAAACTAGAGATAAAACATCTTGCTCCTTACTGTAAGTGGAGAGCTAAAAGAATTCTATTAGTAACAACAATAAAACAACATTTTCAGAGAACCTACCATAAATGGTAATAGACATCATGTTTGATTATGCAACTTTTATTTTATTTTATTTTATTTTTTTATTTATTTTGACCTTCTAGAAGGAAAACGACAATGTTCTGAAGTCTACTTCACTGGTTACAAGTTCTCTGACTTCTGACTCCTTTCCCACTCATTCTCTTGCTCCTTACTCTCCAGTAATACAGGCTTCCTTCTACTTCCATTGAAGTCTTGTCTTCTCAAGTCTCTAGCCCTTTGTTCGGGATATTGTTTTGCCTTAAATGTTTCTATCTCATTAGTACCAGATTAACTGAATTATTCCAACATTCCTGGTTGTTGTTTTCTTTTTGTGGTGCTGGGGTGGACCTAAGGCCATGCAAATATTATGTCATCATTCTGCTCCCAGCTCCTACTCATGTTTGAAGTCCCAGTTTACATTATTCTTCCATGTTCCTGTTGTTTCAGAGTTACTCCAAATGCAGCAAGAATCTTACTGTGTCTTCATCTAAACTATAAGAAACTTAGGGATTCTTTTTTTTTTTTCTTCATTTTTGAAATCTCAGGGCATTTCAGAGTTTCTGTTTCCCAGTGGGTATTCAATTAAATATTTGTAGAATGAATAAAAAATGCTTAAATAAACCAGGCTCGGTGGCGCACACCTGTAATCCCAGCACTCAGGGAGGCAGAGGCAGGTGATTTCTGTGAGTTTGCCAGCCTGGTCGACAAGTCCAGGACAGCCAAGGCTACACAGAGTAACCCTGTCCCAAGTGGGGGAAAAAGCTTAAATAAGTTCAAAATTCATGCACACAACTCATTAGAGACTTATGAAACATTTTCTTATCTTACTGATACAGGTCTCACTATGTAGCCTTGGCTAGTCTGGAACTCACTAAAGCTCACTTCAAACTCAGAAATCCACTTGCCTCTGCCTCCTGAGGGCTGGGATTACAGGCATGCTCTGTACTACATGCATACTACACCTGGTTTGCTTTATTGTTTTTAAGGCTAAAAGTTATCAGAAGCAAAAATGAAAACTCTTCAGCATTTCCTTATTCTCTAGGTCAAAACACCTGGGATACTGTAGTTATCCCATGTATTTGTTGAAATGATGAAGAACTATGAAAAAGTGTGAGAGGTCAGGTCATGGACACTCATATTACCATGAATTTAAGCTTCAAGTGGGCCTGTGCGTGCACGCACGCGCGCGCGCGCGCGCGCACACACACACACACACACACGTTTTTATAATGCATTACATATTCTTGCCATTCACTTGTGCTGCTCGTACTTTATCTTCTAATAATAACAATATCTGATTTTCATTCACACATTAAATATTTACTTAGCCACTGCGCTAGGCACACTGATGTATTGTTTTAAACAGGCTCATTTTATTACTTGCTATTTCTCTTCCTAGAAATTCAGTAAACCATTCAGCAAATTCCCTATTTATTGTAGTCCTTCAATCTTCTTTCAGTTTTTGTTACTTCTTCCAGAAGGGTGTCCCTGAGTTCTGAATATATCAAAATAAAATATACCTTATTTTATTCCTTCATTCTCAAACCCACTACACTGGTTATGTGAGCAGAGAGCAGATATTAAGGCTCTGTTCATCCGTGTCCCCTGGACTCAGCTTAGGCCTAGAACCCCAGAAGCAATGGAACGAATACTCTGTTGATCAATGTGGTTTGATACCATGAAGTTATGTATTGTTATATGTTACAGAAGACAAAAAGTGGCTGAGAGAAGTGAAAAGACGTCCCAGGTTTCACAGGGAAGCCCGTGCTCACAGAAATCTCAAGAGTGAAGTCAACACTGAGTCTCAAAGATTAAGATTCTCTACTGTCTTAAGGTTTTCATTCAGCTCTGGCCACTTTTTTTTTTCTTTTTTCCTTCTTTAGAACAATGACTCCTTATATTACTGGTCTTTCTTCTCGTGATTCTCAGGTTTAACACATACGTCAGGATTGTTAGTTGGGTAATACCCCATATTTTCCCACTAGAAACTTTTGATCCTTGTTTGGAAATGTGTTTTAAAACTTTCTGGTCTCAAGTCGGGCAGTGGTGGCACATGCCTTTAATACCAGCATTCAGGAGGCAGAGACAGGTGAATTTCTGAGTTCGAGGCCAGCCTGGTTTACATACAGAGTTGTTCCAAGACAGCCAGGCTAAACAGGAGAAATCTTGTCTCTAACCCACAATCCCCCGCCCCTCTTCCCCCTCCCAAAACAACAACAACAACAGAACCCAAAACTTTCTGGTGTTACTAATTCCAGGTCAGAATACACATAGGAGCCCTGAGAAACACTGTCGCACCAGTGAAAAGGACAGGAATTCGAAATGGAATTCACACGGCGCGGAGAGTTTAGCAGAGGAAAGTCTCGGTGTTATCAAATCCTGGGACTTGTGGAATCTGTTTGGTCACCGGTAGGGCAGCGGGGAGTGACTCAGTTGCCCAGAGCTGCGATGGCCGCTGCTGAGTCTTTCCTTTGCCCGGATCTATCTTCTTTACGTGTCAGCATTTCCTGTGAGAACTACAGTTAATACATTTAGTAAAAGTTGGTACCTTCTTACTCATCAGTTGAATCAGGAAGTTGCCGCTGTGTGTTTTCGAAACACTCAACCCCTCAAAGTTTCTCCTGCCCTTAACCAAAATGGTCGTTAAGGTGGTCCTGAGGGCTGAAGCTCCTAGCCCTTAACAAAGATGGCGCCGAGAGGCACGTTACCTACGAGTTTGCCCTCTTCTGTGCCCGTGACAAACATGGCTTCCAAGGCGTCGCGCACATGACCTCCCCGGACTACGGCACGGGAGACGGCGCAGGAGGGCCCTTGAAAAGGGTGCGCGTTCCCGTGGCGGTGCACCGGGTAGGTTTCAGTCAGAGTCACTATGGCGGCCGGCGCTGGCAAGGTAAGCTGAGGCGGCGGCGGCGGGGGCCGGCGGCGGCGGCAGGGGAGCGAGGCCCCGGCGTTGCGTCCGGCTCCTGCTCCCCGCAGCCTGCCCGGGGAGCCGCGGTCGAGGTCGTTGCCAGCGGCCGGGGCCGGCCGGGCTGGCGAAGGGGGCGAGGGCTGAGCGAGCGGGCACCGGGTCCTGACCGCCGTTTGTTTTGCTGTTTCTCCGACCAGGGCGCAAAGTTTCCTGCCTCGGCCGCCACCGCCTGAGCTCGCCGCACTGGCCGCGCGGCGGAGGCTGCGGCGGAGCCAGCCCCGGCCTCCAGGCCTCTCCCTCCCGCTCCGGGCCAGCCTCCCTCCCCCACGCTCCGCCGCCCTCCGGGAGCTGCCGGGCCCCGACATGCGACCCTCGCGGGGACGGTCCTGAGCGGAGGCGGCCCGAGCGCTGCGCAGGCGGAGCCCCGAGCTCCGCGGGACCGACTTCCCGCCGGCCCGGCGCCCCGGCCTCCGGGCTCAGCGCCTGCCCGCCCGGGCCTGCCGAGCCGGGTCCCCGCCCTGGTCGCGGGGACAGCCGCCCGGTGCCGGGACTCGCGGCCCGGCG
>NW_026591918.1:4216693-4265064 GCF_907164565.1 Psammomys obesus | reverse complement strand
ATGGGTCGCGCCCGGGCACCCCTGCCACTCCCGGCGGCGGCGGCGGCGGCGCCGCGGGGCGATGCACCCCGGGCCGCTGGCCCTCTAGCCCGCTCGGCCGGTCCCCTCGCCGCCTGTCAGCCCCGAGGCTTCTGAGGACCTTCCCGACTGCACCGAGCCAGCCCTCTTCATGCTGCAGTGCCGCACCGTTTCCGCTACCGAAGGGGAGAAGCGGCCGGGATCGCAAACAAAACCCGAGAACTGGTGTGTGACTCATCTGCTCGGATACCTCCCGTCCCCGGACTGTCTTCCCGGAGTTTTCTTGGCCGAAGCTGCCCAATGGTTGAGCCTTTTCTTCCTAGGGAAGATAGACTGAAAGCTGCCAGTTGGGGACTTTTTTTGGTCAAGAAGTGTCTGTATTTTAAAGGAGGTGATGGGGCTTGCGCTGACTTGTCTTCCTGCCCAGTTGAAGAGTTGTTGATGTTCACGGGTTATGCTTAGACGATGCGCAGTTTGTTTTAATTTAAAAATTTTGGGGGGCTAGGGCTATAGGCTTGTGAAGAGCCTTCCGAACCTGGAGGAGCTCCTCATTGTCCCCGGTAGAGACAACCCCCCAGCCTGTCCTCGATGCCGTCAGCCTTGGCCATCTTCACTTGCCGCCCGAACTCGCACCCGTTTCAGGAGCGTCATGTCTACCTGGACGAGCCCATCAAGATCGGCCGCTCGGTGGCCCGCTGCCGACCAGCGCAGAATAATGCCACCTTTGACTGCAAAGTGCTGTCAAGGAACCATGCTCTGGTCTGGTTCGATCACAAGACGAGCAAGGTAATGTCACTACAGTGTTTTACAATAATGTATGCAGGATCTCAGGGTTTGTTCCCAGAGGACGCGTTTCTTCGAGGCCAGGCAATCAGCTTTTTGTGTATCTGAATTCTAGTGGAAATTTAATCGAAGTGGTTGAATGGAAAACAGAGAAGGTATTGTCATTAAATGTCTCAGTAGGGCGATGGCTTCCTGATTACTTGGTCATTCCCAGTGAAATCCCAAACCCTAATTCGTTCAGGAAAAGTAGATAGTGAAACTTGACCTCTTGCTTTTGGAGAGGTGACTCCACAGTCCAGTGCTTGATTAAGCAAGCAGCAGTTCCCAAAGCAAAGCCGGAATCTGTGGCCACGGTTACAGCGAGGCTCAAGTGTCACTGTGGTGAAATGGAGTTAACACATAGCTTGTAGTTGATTTCGATTCAGGGCCTGTCTGGTAGGATAATTGGACTGTAAGCTTAATTTTTTTTTGTAAAAAAATACATATTTGCCCCATGAAGTAATTTGTAAAAATTAAAGGCATTTTAATTAAGCTGGAATAATTACGTTTTCAGAGTTTTGTTTACAAGTTGGATGAACAGAAATCTATTGCTTTTGAAAGTCACTTTTTAATTTCTTTGGTAGGTAATGTATACTTACACAATGATATGCAAAAACTAGTATTAATATATTAGCTTATTCTTAAACTATATCCGATATTGTCAATTATATATAATATAACACACACACACACACATATATTATATTACATTTTTAAGGCAGGGACTAGCTAGCCTGGAACTCATCCTGTAGATCAAGTTGGCTTCAAACTTAGAGATTTGCTTGCCTCTGCCTCCCAAGTGCTGGGCTTAAAGGTCCCCAGGCCTGGCCTTTCTTTTAACTTTTAATCCAGTTTAGCTTGTTTATTTTGGCACTGTACCTTGCTAGTTGCTTATATTGAAAAAAAAAAAGATCCTTTCAGTTTTTCAAAAATGTGTATGTATGGAGAATATTTTAAAGAAATAATCTTTGGGCCTAAACCCAAGGTTTTACTTGAAAACTACTGAATTAATTCCAACTCAAAGTAAGTTACATAAGACTAATAGGATTGTCTCCAATTTTGTCTCCTGACTTTTTGCCCCCTCTTCCTGAGTGACATGATTAAGTCTTTTTTTGTTTTTTAAAGAATTTGTCTTCAAGAGTGGTGTTTTGAAATTAAAGAACCTTGAGCCTCTAGAGGAAGAAAGTATTGTGTGTGCAGCTACTGCAGTAATGGAGTAATGAATAAACTATGTATCTTTTTTTAAAAGAAGGAAAAAGATCCCTAAGTGTTATGTGCTTGCATAATGCCTAAACCTAGTCTGTGTGTAGGATGAGAACTAGAAAGTGTGCTAACTTTTTTTTGTATTATAGGAGATACTCTTTAACCTGTGAAAAACCCAAGTAACAGACACCTTTCTTTTCTTCCTGAAAGCTGACATTTAGGTGCATTCATAGGTGACCTGTGATTCTTTGTAAAGGGGTGTAGAATTCTTTATTGAATTTCAACATTATTTGTCTACTAGTGCCTTAATTCAACCAGCTTCTACATTGTTCCTTTTTATGTCCTTGGGAAACAGGTCCAGCTTAATCAGAGGACAGATTTGCTTACAGTACAGAGCTTTGCCAACTGCAGTTCTTGTTTTGAGAAATAGTGCCTGCCGCAGTCCGCACACCTGTAAGCCTACCTCTCAGGACAGGAAGAATGCTTCATGTTTGAGTCTAGCCTGGGCTACTTAATGAGTTTATTTTCACCAACGTACTGGGCAGGGGCAGGGGGTGTTTGGATGTAGGGGGAAGAGTGAACCAAAAACAGTGGTTTGTGAATTTCTGTTGTGCTGTGGAGTCTGGGGAAGTTAATAAGACATTTCTTTTCATTTTTAGACAGGAACTCTCTTCAAACTCAGTACATGCCCATAAGTGGGAATTCAGGCTTTTGCCAATACAGCCAGTTTATTAGTGTTGAGGAGTGAACCCAGGCCTTTGTACAAGCTAAGAAAGCACTCTACCAACTGAGCTACCTCCTAAGCCCAGAAATTGTTTAATACAATGGCAGATAAAGAAATAATTAAAAAAATAGAAGTTAGTGAAGTTGATAACTTTGTCCCAATAGGCATTTTGCCTTGGAGGTAGGAAACTGGAGTAATGTGCCCTTTGGTTGACTTTGTTGGTGAGCATTTCTGCATTTGCCGTTATGGAAGGCCTAGTCAAAGCTGGAAGAAGTAATATGCACTTGAAGCATGTGTTTTGCAATTTTGAGACATGGTCTTCTCTGATCTGTTTCTAAGACTGCTCAAGGCAGTGTACTCTTTCTTTGCCTCCTCAGTGTTAGGATTACAAGGATTAGCCACCATGCCTGGTTGTTGAAACTTTGATTATTCAGCAAATAAATGTGTATTTTGGATAACTGGCAAAATGTAGGCAGATTGCACATTTGGGAATTTACTTTTGAAGTAAACTTGGAGTTTATCAAGTGAAAGAAGGTAGAGTCAAGGATGGGCTTGAGTGGTCGTTGTCAGGGGTGCATAGGTGACACTTGTTAACGTTAAATGGAGAGTGGGTGATTGTGCCGCAGTGTGTTCACTAGCCTTACAGCTGGTTCATCCTGGGGATGTTGTTGACAGCTGCCTTTCCTTCTCTGTGGGCTCCAAGCTCTTCAGTTTTTATAGCAGATAATAGATCATTCTTCAATTGATTCAGAATATCACTAAGCAAGTAAATCTATCCATATGGTAATTATGCAGAAGGGATTATACATGAACGTATTTGTTAGTGAATTCCAGAGAGTTTGGCTAGCGATCACAAAACTGTCAAAGTCACCATTTAAGAAAAGTGATGCAATGTTGTATACCGTAGGGGCCTGGAGCAAAGAAAATACAGCTTGACTTTGCCATTATGTCCCATGTTCTTCTCTTCTAAATGTGGTTCTCAGCCTGTGGGTTGCAACCCCTTGGGATCTCACACCAGATATCCTGCATATTTACATTATGATTCATAAAAATAGCAAAATTATAGTCATGAAGTAGCAATGAAATAATTTTATGGTTGGGGATCACCACAACATGAGGAACTATATCAAAGGGTCCCCGCATTAGGAGGGCTGAAAACCATTGCTTTACATGTTAACTTAATCCTCAACTCTGTGTGGTAGGTGCTTATTTTTCCCTCATGAATATGAGAAAATTGAGGGCTAGGGAGATTAGGTTAGTTAGCACCCCTCAGTAACTATTGCTAATAAATGGTAGAGCCGTGATTTGGGCACAGGTGTTTTGGTTCTTGACTTGTTATCTGCTGGGTCAGCCTCATAAATACTGCCATCCCAAGACTATGACATTTTAGACAGGATGCGATTTTGTTAATGCAAACACCAGGTGACAGTAGAAATGAAAATGATTAAATGTCCAAAAGCAAACAAACAGATTAATTTGTATTAGTTTAATGTGTCTAGTAGGATTTCTATAACTGAAGATTAGGGATAGCTACGTGGATAGTATAGTTCATGGATGAAATGCAAATTCAGCAAGACTGAAGGACTTAGAAAAAAGACCAAGTGGAGTTAAGAATGAATCAAAGGAAAGGAGTTTTGAGAAGGAGGAACTGCTTAGGAAAAGGCATAGAAAAAAGAAGATATTATGTGTTCCAGGGACATTGCAAGGAAGTCATTGCAACAGAAGAAAGCCAGATTGTTTCTTTCCCTGACTTGTCTAAACATGACTGCTAAGGTCCTAGATGCAGCCTTTGGGAGAATAGCAGTTATATATATATTCATTTTTATTTTGTTTGTATGTTTTAATAGATTTCTAGGATTTTTTTTTTTTTTGTTAACGAAGTAAAAGTTCTTTGAGAAATGCTAGTTTTTGTGAGAAAGTTGTCTATCTGATAGGTTATACTTAAGGTACATTACTTTAAATATGTATAGGAAGCAAGATTGTATTTCCAAACCACACGTATATTTCCTTTCATGTTACTTTTTGCAATATCGGAAAACTCATGAAATATTTAATATAATGGGTGTTTAAAAACTCAGCTTGGGCAGGAGAGCCGGCCCCGTCCCTCTCCTGGGCAAAGTGGGAGAGCTGGCCTTGGGGGCATGGGTGTGGGGGAACTGGCAGGCTGACCAACTCAGCTACCTCCCAGGCCCAGATCCAGGGCTTTGAGTTGGTCCACCCCAACACCTGTGCTGCCTGTGGACGGCTGGATTGTGTGAAGGGGCAGGATCTCCATGACACAGGGCAACGACAGGATACACTGGAGGAGTTCCAGTGAGGATTGACGGTGTCGCCCAGGCCAGAGGCCTTTGCGTCATTGCAGCAAACGTTTGCAGGTAAAGCTGCTTAGGCAAAAGCAGCTTTTGGTGCTTTTGTGACACACCAAGACACACTGCAGCTTCCACAGTGAGATTTTTGTTATTTTCTTTTCACGTTTTGTTTTCTTTCCTTGGAGGAGAGTTGTAAAGGTGGAGGGCACATGTGGAGGGATGGAGAGTTGAGTGTGATTGGGTGCATGATGTGAAATTCACAAGGGATCGATAAAAGGCTTTAAGAAAATACAGCTTTTTTTCTTCTTCTTCTTTTTACTGCCAGGAGAGATGAAGGCTCAGCTATTAAGAACAATCACTGGTTGCTCTTTCAAAGGACCCAGGTTTGATTCCCAGCATCCACATAGTGGCTTACAGCTATTTTAACTGCACAACCAGGGATCCAATACCCTCTTCTGGCCTTTGTAGTCACTGCACACACGATACACAGTCTTATGTGAAGGCAAAGCGCCTGAAAAAGAATAATTTATATACTTAATCGTCCCCTCCCATCTGATTTGACTTTCCTCCTTAAATTCATTCTTCTTGGCTTTTTGAGACAGGCTCTCAAAAGGCTCTGGCTGTCGTGGAACTTTGCCTAGTGAATGCTGAGAATAAAGGTGTGCTCTACCACACCTGGCCTTGAGTTACTTCTTTACCGTCTTAGGCTCCTATTTGGTTTTTTAAAATGGTATTTATATTGGCCTAAGATCTGTCCTCTAGTGAGTACGAAGTAAAATGTTTGTCATTTAAGAGGTTAAGTAGAAAGATTGTGAGCTTGATTATTGTTTGGGAATTGGAGGCTTTGGAGACGAGATCTTGTTGTATAGCTCAGGCTAGCCAGAACTTAGTATCCAGCCCAGGCTGGACTTAATCTCCCTAGGCTTAGGCTGTAAGTACGCACTGCTCAGTTTGGCATGAAATTGGTTCTTAATGGCAGTTACTTTATATTTGAATCAAGGAAAATATGACCGGTTGTGATGTAGCTCCATGATAGAATGCATGCCTGTCATGCATGAGGCCCTAATTCCATTCCCAGAATTTCCAAAGGAAAAAAAGGGTGTGTATGGGGTGGTGTTTATTCTAAGAACTTTCTGGGATTCCTTCTTCCCTCTGGGTGTTATAGGCAGATAAATATTCCACACTCTTGCCCAAAAAAATCTTGATTGCTTCTCCATTAATTGTTTTTAGTATTAAAATGTTTTTCACAGACATATCCTCTTTTGTTCTTGTTTTTTTCCTTCATAAAAAACTTAGAGTAATAGGGACTATAACAGTGCTCACTGTTCCTTTTTAAAAGGAGTGTCTTTTCTGCTTTTTTGTCTTCCAAAATGACCTTTCTCTTTTATCCCTAAGGCTGAGTTCCAGGGAGAAACTTTCCCTGACTGTCTGAAGAATAGATAACTTCTTTCTCTCTACTCCTATAGAATTTTGTCTATAACTTCATTATGGGACATAGACAACAAAATAAGTGTAATGCAGATGCCCTGTTGCTCTGCAGATGTGAACTCTGGAGAACAAAGACTAGGCACTCTATAAATGTTTGAGCGAGTGAAAAGTGAACAATACGGCAGTCTGTTTCTACAGACCATTGGTGGGTTGAAGGGCAGAAGATCATTCAAGCTAGTTTTCAATTGGAAGTTAAGGACTTAATTACCTATGAGTATTCTTGGTACAAATTATTACTTTTTGAGAACTTGAAATATGCAAGTATCTTGCCAAGTATTTTGGGTTTTTATATAAACTTGTTTTTAGTGATATTAGTTTTGAACTAGTATATTTATATCCATTCTCAGACAAAAAAATAATACTTTCTTTTTATAATAATAAAATAAATATTATTTTTATCTGTACAACATGTTTAGGAAGCAGGTAGAACTGTTGCAGTCTGACCTTAAAAAAAAAAAAAAACAACAACAAAAAACTCACGGAATAATAATAAGCCAAAAGTGCTAGACATTTATTCTGAACTTTTCATGGATTTAACAGTTGTAATAAAACTATGTCTTTTGCTGCTGCTGCTGCTTCTTCCTTTTCTTCTAAATTTCATTTGTTTTTATTCAAGGGTCTCACCATGTGGCTCTGGCTGTACTAGAACTCATTATGTAGATCAGGTTGGCCTCTTGGCCTCTAATTCATGCAGAACCACGTGCCCCATGCCTGGCTGTCTGTTTTTTTTTTTTCTGCTGGCTGTCGTTTTACCTTTTTTTCTGGACAGGGTTTCTCTGTATAACCCTGGTTGTCCTGGAATTCACTTTGTAGGCCAGGCTGGCCTTGAACTCATGTAGATGTGTCTATCTTTGCCTCCCATGGGCTGAGACTAAAGGTGTGCACCACCATTCCTGGCTATGTCTTTTGCTATTAAAAGGCAATTTAAGCTTTTGTTTTATGGTATATAAACAAAAGTTTGACCATTACAAACTTTCAGCAACTGAAGGAATCCAGTAATCATTTCCCTAGGTAGATGATGTTTTTCTAAACTCACCTCCACTACTCCTACTGTTTTTCTTAGATTGGGGTTTAGGTACATGTGCAAATGAATAAAATAGTCTTCGACAAACTTTTTAATGCAGTACTGGAAATGGAACCTAGCTCTCCATGGCCATTCTAGGAAGTGCTATACCAGTGACCCCATCTAGCAACATTTTTAAAAATTTATTTTTGACAAAATTGTTTAGCATACAAAAGAATAGATTTCGTAATGGTATTTTTTCGTACATGTATGTAGTTGTACTTTACTCATATCCATCGCTTCTACTGTCTGCCCCACTGGTCCCCTTCTCCCATTTTTACTATGTACATTTTTTATGCTTGAAAGATAGGGTGTGGTGCATGCCTGTAATCTCTTGAGACAGGAAGATTGCAAGTTAAGGCAATCCTGGGCTACATGGACTTGGAGAGTGTTAAGCACCTAGTTTAGAGGAAGAGCATGGGGATCTGGGACATTCTTCAGCACATGAACACAGTTAGGTATGACTGGGTGGGCTGTGAGCCCTGAGCAGCCCCCTGTCTTTTGCATCCATAGTACTGGATTACAAATGCATGCTACTATGCCTTTTTTTTTTTTTTTTTTTTTTTTTTTGAGACTGTCATAATGTCCAGGCTGGTTTCAAACTTGCAATCTTATTTCCCCCTCCCAATTTCTGGGGTTACATCCCCTGTTTTGAACTACAGTGTAGTTTGAATTTTTTTTTTTCTGTTTCCTTAGTGTGAATATCTTAATCATGATTGGACTTTTGTTTTAATAAGTTTAGTAGATGGAGAAATATTTGTTATCAAGATCAATTCTGATGCTATTGAGAAGTTGCAATGCTAGAGTTTTAATGTGGGGATCGAGAAATGGTAAAGATACTTTAAAGCCTAATCTGAACCTGGGAAGTGTCTAAAAATTCTGTTGATCCAGTGGATTTGTGATGATTGCAGGGACATGGAGGGAGTAATACTATTGCTTTGAGAAAAATAAAGTATTAATTTAAATTACTGTTGAACTTAGATTGGGATCCTATGTATTCCAGGCCAACTAGTATCATGGTATCTAATGCTTGCAAGTGCAGGCCAGAGCCCAGTATATAGTTTTATAAAAAAAGGATTAGAATCCCAAATACCAGTAGAAGTATCTGTGAATCATTGTTTCCAGGGAGCTGAGAAAACCATGTATTGCTTCCTCCAGGAAGGGGGGCAGAAAATGTGGGAGGAATGAAGAAAGCTTCACAGAGAATGCTGTTTTTAAGTCACTGTTTAAAGAGTGAGTAGGGTTTTGTAGGCTGGATGAAAAAGAGCAGTGAATCCTAGCCTGCGGGAACAGGAAACATTTAAGGCAGAAAAGCCTGAAAGAGAATAATGTATGATGGAAAATGCACCTCAGAAGTTAATGTAACAGAGATCCCAGCGTGGCAGAGCTGGAAGGCCTTACAGCCACTATCCCTGACAAGTGCTCAAGTGCCTCAGAGATTCGACAGCAAGTCTCTTTCCCCTTCCCAATTAGATTAACTTCTGAGATGCATTTCCCACTTAATTAAAAGCAGTTTTAATTTTTCTCATAGCTAATGTGTTGTTGGATATCTTTAAAAAATTATTGACCATTGTGTTTTTTTGAGAATTGTCTGTTTGGTTCACTATTGGCCCATTGTTTTTACTGGAAGATTTTTGTGAAGTTAGGTTTGGCAAAGAGTTCTCGTCCATTTTGTAGGCTGTTTCTTTCTTTACTCTGTTGATTTTCGTTTTTTCCTTAGCTGGATAGTGCTGTTTTAGTTTACATAATCCATTTGTCAGAAATTGTGTTTACTTTCTTGGCTAATGCAAGACTTTTCAGAAGGTTCTTCTCTGTGATTCTGCCTTAAAGTTGGTCTTTCCTATGTTTCCTCCAGCAGCTTTAAAATGTCAGATCTTGTGTTAAGGTCTTTGATCCATTTTGAGTTGAATTTTGTTCAGGGTGAGAAATACACATCTAGTTTCAGTTTTCTATGAGTGGACATGTTATTTTCTCATTATCCTTTGTGGACCAGTCTGACAGTTTTTCCCATGTATGACTTGCATCTTGCTATGTGAATTTTTTGCACCCTCTGTTGTATTTCATTGACTTACACTTCTGTTTTCTTTTCTTCTTCTTTTTTTTTCTTTAGGTTTTCAAGGGGTTTCTCTGTAAAGGCTTGGCTGTTCTGGACTCACTGTGTAAACCAGGCTGGCCTCGAATGCACAGAGATCCGCCTGCCTCTGCCTCCCTGAGTGCTGAGATCACAGGCGTGCGTCACCGCACCCGGTGTACATGTCTGTTTTCATTCCAGTACTATGCTGCTCTTTTTTGTTTGCTGCTTTTCTTGCTTTATCTCTGGTATGATTTGATTTTAGGTACTATGACACTTCCAGCATCACTCTTCTGCTTAGGATTGTTTAGCTACGTAGGGTCTTCCATATGGATTTTAGGGTTATTTTTCTATGTCTGTATAGATCATTACTGGAATTTTGAAGGAGATTGTGCTGCATCGGTAGGCATCTTTCAGAATACATCTATTTTCACAATATTCTGTTGATTTATGAGCATGGAGGATGGACCTTTCCTTCATCTTGTGTCTTCAATCTCTTCAGTCTTTTTTTTTTTGATTGATTGATTGTATTTCTTATAAAAATTTATGAGTATTGATGGTTTGCCTGCACATATATCTGTGTGAGAGTATTTGATCCTCTGGAACTGGAGTTCCAGACAGTTGTGAGCTGCCAAGTGGGTGCTGGGAATTGAACCTGGGTTCTCTGAAAGAGGAGCCAGTGCTCTTAACTACTGAGCCATCTCTCCAATTCCCAGTTTCTATAGTCTTAAAGTGTTCATTGTAGGAATTTTTAATTTCTATGGTTTAGAATATCCATCTATCTATTATCTATCTTTATCATGTACTCTTTCTATCCTAGTATGTTTAGGACTTCTATTCTGAAGGAATATTGAACTCTATCAAATGATTATGTGAGTTCTGTCCTCAAGTGTACTTATATGGAATAATATATCTATTAATATGCATATATTGCACCAAACTTAAATCCCTGGGAAGAAATAATTTGCTCATGACGCATGGTCTTATTACTGTGTTCTTTGATTCAGTTTGTAAGAATTTTACTGAGAGTTTTTGCTTCTGGGTTAATCAGGGCAGTTGGTCTGTAGTTCTCCTTGTGGGTTGTACTTTCATTTGTTTGGTATCAGTATGATCGTGGCTTCTTAGAATGAGATTGGTGCTGTTGCTTTCTACTTTGTGAAACAGTTTGGTGAGTATTGCTGTTGGTTCTTTCGCAAAAGTTAAGCAGTAGTCAGCAGCAAATCCTTCCAATTCTGAGGTTTTTTTTTTGATGTGTGTGTGTGTGTGTGCGGGCGCGTGCGCGAGAGTCACGCTTATGTGTGCTCTTGTGTGTGTACATAGAGAGACTTTAAAATTATTGTTTCAATAAACATCCAGTCTCATTTGTCATGCATGGGTCTTTTTAAGTTTTTATGTCTTTACTTAATTTGTAGATTACATGTATTTAGGAATTTATCCATTTCTAGATTTTCCAATTTATTGGACTATAGCTTTCAAAGTATTATTTAATGATTCTTGGATATCATTGGCACTTGTAACATCTCTCTTTTCATCTCTAACTTTATAATTTCGGTCTTTTGTTAATTTGGCTAGGGTGTGTTGTTAGGCTTTTATGCTGTTTCTGAATGTTGAATGTGAGCATTTACATATAAACATCCTTGTTAGAACTTCTCTAGCTGTGTCTTAGGTTCTGGGAAATTGTGCTGTTGTTTTCATTTGATTGATTCTAAGAATTTTAATATTTCTTCTTTGATTCCTTCAATGACCCACTGTTCATTCAAAAGTATTGTTCATTTTCCTAGTATTTGTGTAGTTCTATGTTTTTGTTGCTGTTGTTTTCCGTGAATGGAGTGTGTGGTTGAGCATAGCTATTTACTTCATGGCCAGAGAACAAAAATGAGGAAGGAGAAATGAGTGGTTATCACATACCATTCTCCAAACTCACGTCTCATAATATATCCTGCCATATTTCCTAAAAGTACCATCCATTAGGCCACATTTTTAACACTTAGGCTTGTGGTAGACAGTCAGTATCTAAATAGACTGAAATAGAAAAATCATATAGGTGAGCTATTATATTATTATCATTTTATGTTTTGACCTCTGTTTGTTGATGATAATCTTGTAGATTGTTACCTGTAGCCCAGGCTGGCTTTGAACTTACTATGTAGCCAGAGATAACTTTGAACTCCTGCTCTGCCTTCACCTCCTGAACACTGGGTTTACAGGCATGTACCAACATACTCATGTAGTACTGAAGATCAAATCCAGGACTTTGTGCATATAAGGAATGCACCTGAGTCACTGTACCTCCAGCCTAGCTCTTCATGAGTATTTATGAGTGTGTTTACTTGGTTTGAGGGCTCCATTGTTTTTAGGCACAGCATCATGACAGTAAGACATCATCATGGTAAGAAAAGCTGCTCTGTTTACCTTATTTAGGTCAACTAGGAAACAGAGGACATCAGAAGTAAAGGAAAAAGATATGCCCCTTAAAAGCAGACCTCCGGTGACCCTCTTCTTCCAGTGAGGCCCAGTTTCCACCATCTTCCTATAAAATCTTTCAGTGGGTTAATCTTTTGATTGTGAAAGCCCTCATGATTTTATCACTTTTCCAAAGTCTTACTTAGGAAGGTTGCATTAGAGCAATCCTTTAACATGTGAGTCTGAGGTAACTATATCCTTGTTTTATCAGAGCTGTCTTCTCAGTGACTTAAGGGGATGTTCAGAGTAGATCTGAAAGCTCTACTTTGAGTAAATTAGTGAATGCAATTACTCTGAAGTGCTTGATTGAATGAACATAGTTTTGCTCTGAAAGTCTTGCAAATTATACTTGTTGGTAAATTGTTTTTATTTTAATTGTTGTTACTTTTATGAAGCCTCTGTTTATTGTTTATATGCAGGAGGGGTGAATATGGCTTGAGAAAAGCTATACAATTCAGGAATTTCTTCATGGGCTTATGAGTTAGTTGAATCTTGAGTTGAATACATATTGTGCTAATAGATTGTGAGTCACAGATGTCAAAGATATTGTAATCTTGAGCTTTATAACACAGCATGAGTTAGAAAATCAGTAGCCATAGATGATGTTCTCATTATTTATATGTTCTGAGTTTGGGAAGGTTGGAACTTTATTCTACTATTGATAGAAAAGCTGCATGAAAGCACTTTGAATATGTGTCTGTGTGTGACTGCTGTGCCCAAAGTCTGCAAATGAGAGGCTTCCTGAGCTGCTTGCTGTGCTTCTGAGCTTCCATTTGGCCAGTAATAAAAATTTTAGCCTAATCTTGAGCTTGTAATATTTCTTATTCAGCTTTCCCAGGTGTTGGGCTTACAGGTGTGTATTTTCATGTCCAGCTTAGAGCTGTCATTTTGTTGAGCTTTAGTACTCTTTATTTGCACAATGTTTATCGATTGTAAACTGCGGATGTCAAAGCCCAGAATCTGCACTGTCACTTCCTCCGACGGTGGAACTCTGCTGCTAACATCGCTTATATGAAGCTGAGCTTCTGAGTCTCGAAAACAGGTTGAGATTACCCTCTAAAAGTTAAGGTATGGTAAAAATTGCCTGAAGTACAACTACTTTTTGAAGTTTATTTCAGTATTTTCAATATAATTTTTTTAAAACCCCTTAAATTATTATTATCAGAAAACTGCAAACATTTCTGAAGTGTTTTGGCATAGCATTTAAATTGGCTCAGATTATGTCCTCAGAAGATTTATTGTATAGCAGAGCTCTCCTAATTTATATTCTTTACTGAGTTTAAAGTTGAAATTGATTAATACAATGGCGCCATCTAATATAAAATTTTGATTTATATGTTAGATTCAAGTAACGTTTATAAAAGTGTTCTGATATGAGAAATACAAAGGATATTTTGTGACTCGCATTTTTGTTGTGTTCAAAGTAGTTTTGCAACTTGAACTCCCTTTTAACTGCCTTGCCTGCACATATCTTGTTCACAGAGAAAAGGGAGGCGAACTACTGATGTGTACAGTTGCTCTAGGAGCAGAGCACTTTGCTCTAAAGAGCAAAACTTTGTAATAATTATGTTGACCTGATATTTAAAAAGCAGCATTCTTAGTGATATTTATATGTGCTTTGATTATATTGCTCTCTTTATGCTTTTCGTGTGTATTCACTCTTCAGCATAAAAATAGAGCCGTCGTCTCTGTGAAAGTTAAGTGAGATGAGCGTGGTCAGGCGGTAAGAAGTCAGCCTTAGCCTGTGTCAGCGTCTGTCTCTATGCTGTCTGCTCTGGCTGTCTCGGACCTGAGTTGGGAGGTTGGCATGGATGCACATGCACATGTGTGTGCGTGTACATGAGATTTAAGTTTAGTTAATATTGAATAGATCATGACAGGTTATTGTTCTAAATTGAGTTAATACTGAATAGATTTTTAGGGTTAGATTTTCTTTTTTTATTTCTTCCTTAGAGAATTGGTTTATCTGTTCTGTTTTTCTTACACCATGCTTTTTGTCTTCTGTACTGTATATTTTTTAGGTTGACTATGATGGAGGTGTCATGTATTGAACACAGAGCCTTGTGTATACCAGGCAAGTGCTCTGTCGTTGATTACATACCCAGCCCGGCTGCGGTGAATTCTGAATGGATAGTTTATAGTTACTTATATAATTTTAAATGCTAATTCCTTAGAATTGAGAAGACTCAACTCATATATTTTTTAAATATACTGACAGTTAAATAACAGAGGGCCAGGAATATGTCTCAGTATGAGGGTATTTGCCGAGCGAGCTCCTTCTGATTCTGGATCTGAGCTGTAGTATGTTTCTTGTTGGTTTTTGAGAGAAATTCTTTTCTTTCCCTGGATTTTCAGGTTGTCAAGATTGCAAGTTTCACACTTGAGAGTCCTACTTTTTTTTTTTTATTCATTAAGATTCCATTGTTAATTCTTTAAAGTATGTGTGATAATTTAATAATTTTAAAGTGCAGTATCCATTGAGCACTTCCTGTGAGCTCATCGCAGCCCTGGATAAATAAAAGTCTCTGCCCAACAGACTTGACATGCTAGGCTAGTGTGCCACCGCCTATCTTCCACCCCCCAGCTTGGTTAGGGCAAGTGGAGCGCTCTGTATTTATTGCTAGGGAGTGTAACACAGTTCATTTGTCCTGTAAGTGCAGTGTGCAAAGGCAGTGCTTCTGCTTAAATTTCAGTTTTGAGTTTGATGAAATGTCTCCATTTCTCCCCTGATGTTATATAGATCACAGATGTACTTTCTATGTCCCTGTACTTTCTCCTATATAACTCATGAAATCCTTGCTGTAAATTATATTTAAAGGTCCTCAGGGAACTTTGTGTGTGGATTATTCCGTGACTTAGTTTAGTTTTGGGGTATTTGTGTTTGGGGGTAGGGAGGAAAGAGGTCTGGGATCCACCTCGGGCTTGCAGGTGTACTACTGTACTGCACTTCCCACACCCCCACTCTGCACTCTTAATGGGATTTTTAAAACTTTCTGTGCATAACGCTGTTCTTTCCTGGCTCTGTTTTTGACAGTTTGACACCTCCATCTTTGTCTCTATTGTCTACAGTTACCACAATGTCTTCATTTTTATCCCTTGATTTTTAATATTCCCTGCTCTTTCTCAAAAGTCATATAATTACAGTTTTAACTACTTCTTTTATTTCAAAAACTTTCTATCTTCGTGTATTTCTTTCTATCTTTATATCTCCATGTATTTCTTAACTGCATTTTTAGTTCATTTTTAATTTTCTAGCGTGTACACTGTAGTGCATATTGTGTCTACAAATGGCCACAATTAACACTTTCTAGTTCGAGGACGGTTTTGTCACTCCACCTCTCAAGAGCTTATGGATCTCTTGGTAGTCACTACCTGTCCCTTCTCCCTGCCAGACTCTGGCAGCCACTCTTCTGTCTGTAGATTGCCTCTCTGGATATTGTGTAATGGAATTATGCAACACCTCTTTTGCATTTACTTTTTATTTAGCATAGTGTTTTGAGAGCTTCTTCAAGTTGTAGAAACAAACTATTACTTTGTTTCTTTTGTAGTAGATAGTATGACCATATCATGTTTTATGCATCTAGTCATCCGTTCATGGACATTTAAGTTGTTTTGATTTTCTCTATTTGACTATTATGAATTTGTATACAAGTTTTTGTGCTACATATATTTCAGTTTATTTGTGTATATAGTTGGAAGTAAAATTATTGCTACGTAATATATAACTATGTATAGCATTTTGAGAAACTGAAAATTTGTTTTTCAAAGTAGATTTACCATTTTATACTTTATCAGTGTATAAGAATTTTTAGTTTATCTCCTGATCAGAGGGTTTTTTTTTTTTTTTTTTTTAATTGTAGCAGTCAGGAGAGTACGAGGTAATAGCTCAGATTTTGATTTATAGTTCTCTAGTGAGGAATAATGTTAATCAACTTTTCATATCCTCATTGGTAATTGAAGTCTATTTTGTTTTCATTTGTGATACAGGACCTTGCCCAGGCTGCCTTCTTCCTCACCACCTCCTGCTTTATCCTTCTGCAGTTGGGTGTGTACCTCTACCCATCCTGGGATGGCAGTGTTTTTGGGTTTTTTTGTTTGTTTGTTTGTTTTTGTTTTCGTTTTTGAGACATTTTCTCTGTGTGGCCCTGGCTGTCCTGAAGCTCACGCTGTGGACCAGAGCAACCTTGAAATCAACCTCTGCCTCCCAAGTGCTAGAATCAAAGGCGTGCACCACCACCTCCGACTATTTATCAGTATTTTGGAGAAGTATCTAATCAGATCCATGTTGGGATTCTTTTTTTTGTCAGACAGGGTCTCATTATGTAGAATAGGCTGGCATCAAACTCACTGAGATCTGTCTTCCTCTGCCTCTTGGAGTGCTGGGATCAAAGGTGTGTGTCACAACACTTGGCCAAGAGTTTTATTTTTGCAATTATAATATGTAAATAATTTCTCTCTTCCTTTTTCTTCCTCAAAACCCTCCCATATATCCCTTCATGTTTCTTTCAAATTGTTATTATATGCATGTATGTGTATATATGTATGTGTGTGTGTGTGTATACACACATACTGCCTACTTAGCTTGCCTTCAACCCTCCCCCTTCTCTTTCTCTTTTTTCTTCCTCTCCTCTCTTTGTTCTTTGCCCTTTCCTCCTTCCGCTTTGTCTCTCCTAATCTCTATCTCTGTTTCTTTTCTTGTTTTTTTGTGACAGGGTTTTGGTGTGTTCACGTGTCCTAGGTTTGCCTGGACGAAAGGTTCTCTTGTTTTCTTCTTAGTGCTGGGATTACAGGTATGAGCTTTAAGGACTTTCAAAAAAAGGTGGTTTCAAATATCAGATACTTATTAAAGCAAAGGTTCCCAGATGATTAATGTATATTAACTGAGAAATGTAGAATTAAAATAATATAACATAGATTATGAGAACATTGATTGAGGAACCCAGTTATTATAGATGTCTGTGAATCCTGGCTCTGTCACTTTCCATAATCTTGGGCAAGTCATTGCTGTTTCAGAGCCTTCACTTCCTCTGTCATAGGATCCCTGTGAAGCACTTAGAATATCTGTGTTGTGAAATGACATACCTTGGGACAAATGTAGTTAATAGTTTCCTTTCCTGTCATGGTGATCAGTACCTGACAAAAGGCATCTACAATGAGGGAAGGATTTATTGTGGCCCATGGTTTGAGAGGGTGGACTCTTTTGTGGAAGGGACGGCATGGTGGAGTTCATATAGCAGCATGTGGTTGGAATTTCTCTTACTTTGGTATAACAACAAGCCAAGAAATGAAATACCAGCAGCCATCTAGCTCTCCTCTCTTTTCCTTTTTGCTCATTCTGGGTTCTCTAGCTCATGGATGGTGCTCCTCACCTCAGGGTGAGTCTTCCCTCCTTAGTTACTTCTCCCTGCAATTCAGGGTATACCTCACTCTTTTCTAAAATGTTTCTTAATCCTGTCAAGTTGACAAAAATCAACATCAGTATGTAAAACTCATATACAGGTTGGAATATGGAGAAGTGCTGAGAATAGTTCGGCTTCAGTAATCATCTAAGTGTGAGTTCTTATGTCACTGTAATATCATTGCTAGGAGCCTTATTATGGGGAATGTTAAAGAGGTACTAAGTACCAGCTTCAAACCAGTTGTGGTGGAACACATCTGAAATCTTGACACTAGGGAGGCCACTAAGGCAGGTTGATCAAAGAATTCAAGGAGTCTTGGATTCCATTTTGTTACCCTCTAAAAAAAAAAAAAACAAAAAACAAAAAAAAAAACACCATAAGATGAAAGCAGAATAATGTTAACACAGGGTCTGATTGCAAAAAGTATTCTGTACATTCAGTAAATCAGTTAAGTATAGAATAGTGAAAGTTATAAAACATAACATAGTTATGAAGTCATGGTGTCACAGTATGTGCTTAATTTTATTATCATTAAGTGTTGCATGTGTATGTATATGTGTAAAGCAGCTGTGTGCATGATGCACGTTATGGAGCTGTCAGGCTTGTGTTGTAAGTGCGCTTACTTGTGAGGTATCTCACTGGCCCTGCTGAAAGTATTTAGTGACACTTAAACATATAGGTGAAATGTAAGTCCTATGGAGTGATATAAGTGGAAAGGCAAAAATGTCATTATAATGAGTATGTCTCTAATTCTAGGACATAGTGCAAGAAATTAAAATGTTTATTGTATGCTACATATAGATAAATATATTGTGCTGTTGACAGCAGCATACTTGAAAGCTTGAAGTATTTGTTTTGATTTTCTTTTGTGCTTATTTATTTTGTTATTCTGGTTTCAATAATGATTTAAAAATTGTTTTTAAGTTGTAGGCTTGGCTGGTCTGGAGCTCTATATAAACAAGGCAGGCCTTGAACTCGGAGATCTGCCTGCCTCTCGTCTGCAGTTCTGATATTAAAGACACACTCGGAGAAAATAGATTATTTTAGATAAGGATCATCTGAGGTAAAAAGCCTGACTCTCAGTCGGCACTACTGCTATTGAAGATTTATGAACTTTGAATTAACTGTTTGTCTTTTATAGTAAAACAGTTTGTTCGCCTAGAATGAGAAATTGGATTTATGTTTAGTTAAATTTTTTAATTAACTGATTTTTATGTATATGGCTGTTTTTATCTGCATTCATATTTGTATATTGCATAAATACCTGTACACAGAGGCCAGAAGAGGTTGTCAGATCCCCTGGAACTGAAGTTATAGACAGTTGTGAGATGTTTTGTGGGTGCTGAGTTTGAAGCTGGGTCCTTTGGAAGAATAGCTAGTATTCTTTTTTTTCCACAGAATTCTAGTTTATTTTTTTAAGTAATATTTTTGGTATTTATTTTTTTTAATTTTTTATTAATTACACATTATCACTTTGTATCCCCCCCTATGGTTCCCTCCCTCTTCCCGTCCCAATATCCCTCCCTTCCTCCACCCTCTGCACGCATGCCCCTCCCCAAGTCCATTGATAGGGGAGGTCTTCTTTTCCTTCCTTCTGATCCTAGTCAATTAGGTCTCATCAGGAGTGGCTGCATTGTCTTCTTCTGTGGCCTGGTAATGCTGCTCCCCCCTCAGGGGGAGGTAATTAAAGAGGAGGCAAATCAGTTCATGTCAGAGGCAGTCCCTGTTCCTATTACAGTGGAACCCATTTGGACACTGAACTGCCATGGGCTACATCTGTGCAGGGGTCTTAGGTTATCTCCATGCATAGTCCTTGGTTGGAGTATGAGTCTCAGGAAAGACCCCTGTGCTCAGATTTTTTTGGTTCTGTTGCTCTCCTTGTGGAGTTCCTGTCCTCTCCAGATCTTACTGTTTTTCCGATTTCATAAGGTTCCCTGTACTCTGCCCAAAGGTTGCCCATGAGTCTCAGCATCTGCATTGATAGTCTGCAGGGCAGAGCCTTTCAGAGGTCCTTTGTGGCAGGCTCCTGACTTATTCCCTGTTTTCTCCTTCTTCTGCTGTCTCTTTGCCTTTCTGGATAGGGATTGAACATTTTAGCAAGAATCCTCCCCCTTGATTAGTTTCTTTAGGTGTACAGATTTTAGTAGGTTTATCCTATATTATACGTCTATATGAGTGAGTATATATCGTGTGCGTCTTCCTGTTTCTGGGATAGCTCAGTCAGGATGATCTTTTCCAGATCCCACCATTTACCTGCAAATTTCATGATTTCCTTGTTTTTTTTTTTTTTTATTGCTGAGTAATATTCCATTGTGTAGATGTACCACAATTTCTGTATCTATTCCTCCACTGAGGGGCATCTGGGCTGTTTCCAGCTTCTGGCTATTACAAATAAAGCTACTACAAACATGGTTGAGCAGATATCCTTATTGTGTACTTGAGCCTCTTTTGGGTATATGCCTAGGAGTGGTATAGCTGGATCTTGAGGAAGCACTATTCCTAGTTGTCTGAGGAAGTGCCAGATTGCTTTCCAGAGTGGTTGTACAAGTTTACATTCCCACCAGCAGTGGAGGAGGGTTCCCCTTTCTCCACAACCTCTCCAGCATGTGTTGTCACTTGATTTTTTTATCTTGGCCATTCTGATGGGTGTAAGGTGAAATCTCAGGGTCGTTTTGGTTTGCATTTCCCTGATGACTAAGGATGTTGAACATTTCTTTAAGTGCTTCTCTGCCATTTGATATTCCTCTATTGAGAATTCTCTGTTTAGCTCTGTGCTCCATTTTTTAATTGGAATACTAGATTTGTTGCTGTTTAACTTGAGTTCTTTATATATACTGGAAATTAGTCCTCTGTCAGATATAGGGTTGGTGAAGATCCTTTCCCAGTCTTTAGGCAGTCAGTTTTTCTGACAACAGTGTCTTGCTTTACAGCTTTTCAGTTTCATGAGGTCCCATTTATTGATTGTTGCTCTTAGAGCCTGTGCTGTTAGTGTTCTGTTCAGGAAGTTGTCTCCTGTGCCAGTGAGGTCAAGCCTCTTCCCCACTTTTTCTTCTAAGTGCTTTAGTGTGTCTGGTTTTATGTTGAGGTCTTTGATCCACTTGGACTTTAGTTTTGTGCAGGGTAATAAGTATGGATCTATTTGCATTTTTCTACCTGTAGACTAGCTAGCTGAGCCAGCTCTTCAGGTTTGGACTTAACTTTTTATAGGGCGCTACAGTAGAGTCTAAAGCACTGAGAAGTCAGGTGTGACAATTTAGGGACTATAGCTGTGGAAATGACCGCATAGGTCCATACTTGTCTATTTCTACCTCTTATTAGCTGTGTGGCATTTGATGAAAACTTAGCCTCTTTGTGCTTTAGTTTTCTTATGGGAATAATAATAATATTTTGTAGGTATTGAGAAAATTACATGAGCTGGGTGTGGTAGAAAATGCACTTGGAAATAGAGGCAGGTGGACTATGAGTTCGAGGCTAGTTTGGTCTACAGAATGAGTTCCAGGACAGCCAGGGCTGCACAGTAAAACCCTGTCTTGAACAACCAAAAAAAAAAAAAAAAAAAAAAAAGAAAAAGAGAAATTGAATGAGTTATTATGTGTAAAGGAAGTAATTTTGGGCCTGCCACACAATTTCACTATATAACATCCCTTATGTAGTTTTTTTTAAAATAATTTTTTATTACAGTTTATTCATTATTATTTATTTGTTACAGTTTATTCATTTTGTATCCCAGCTGTAGCCCTACCCCTGGTCCCCTCCCAATCTCATCCTCCCTCCCTCTTCTCCTCCCATGCCCCTTCCCTAGTCCACTGATAGAGGAGGTTCTCTTCCCCTTAGGTGTGACCCTAGCCTATCAGACCCCATCAGGACTGGTTGCATTGTCTTCCTCTGTGGCCTGGTACAGCTGCAGTCCCCCCAGGGGGAGATGATCAAAGAGCCAGCCACTGAGTTCATGCCAGATATGATCCCTGCTCCCCTTACTAGGCACCTACTTTTGGAGGATGAGCTGCCATGGGCTACATCCGTGCCAGGGTTCCAGGTTATCTCCATGCATGATTGTTGGTTGGAGGATTGGCCTTTGCAAAGACCCCTGGGCCCAGTTTTTTTTTGGTTCTATTGCTCTCCTTGTGGAGCTCCTGTCCCCTCCAGGTCTTTCATTTCCCCTTTCTTTCATAAGATACCCTGCATTCTGCCCAGAGTTTGGCTATGAGTCTCAGTATCTGCTTCTATACCCTGTTGGGTAGTCTTTCACAGGCCCTCTGCAGTAGGCTTCTGTCCTGTTCCATGTTTTCTCCTTCTTCTGATGTCTGTGATGTCTATCCCATTTGCTTTCTGAGTGAGGATGGAGTGCAACTTCCCTAGGGTACTCCTCCTTATAAAGTTTCTTAATGCCAGGAATATTGTTAGCCAACATGGTGGTTGTTAAATTTGTGTATCATTTAAAAACTTTAGTTTTCTGTTTAGATATGTTGAAAATTGTAGAGTTTTCTAGTTTGTAAAGTGTAGTAATTTGGATTTTAAACACTTCTGACTTCATACTTTGCTTTCTTACTTTAGGTTCTTTTTTTTTTTTTTTAAGATTTATTTATTATTTATACAACATTCTGCCTGCACACTAGATCTCACTATAGATGGTTATGAGCCACCATGTGGTTGCTGGGAATTGAACTCAGAACCTTTGAAAGAACAGTGAGTGTTCTTAACCTCTGAGCCATCTCTCCAGCCCCTACTTTAGGTTCTTATACTGGTAGTTTCTATAGGCCTTAAGTTAACTCATTGATGAGGGTTTTTGGAGAACTCAGCACTAAAATCTTACTTGATTTTTCTAGAGTTTTGTCTAACTTTTTCGATGCCACAGTGTGTACTTTAATCTGTGATAAATCGCAGTGTAATTTTCTTTAGTTGTACCTATTTTTTTCAACTGATATTTTAACTTCAGGCTGTAGCATAAGGGTTAAGATAATGTTACAGCAATTGACTAGCTTATTGTAGAAAAACCTAACATTTTGGCCTTTTAAACCCAGCTAGAAATTGGCATAACATAATTTTCTATTTCACTCAATTGATGCATAGGTGTTACTCAGTTTAATCCCAGAAAAGAATGTACTCAACTGTTAGTAAGAAATAAGTCAACAAATTTATTACTCATACTTAGAATTAATACCCATGTCGAAGTTCGTTTTGTAATCTGGAATGAAGGCCGCCGAAATTAGTTTCCTATTACGTCATTATCTTTCACACTATATGAGGTAATTAAGTTCTTCAGTCAGTAGTGATTCAGCTATTGCATTCCTTTGGAAATTTTTGTGTGAGAATAGGTCAATATGGTAGCAAAGTTTATGCAGTTATATAATGAAGGAAATTATGTATTTGTTTTCTATGGGTACAGGAGCAGAAATTGTATTTCAGTACATTCTTCTTCTTCTTCTTTTTTTTTTTTTTTTTTTTTAATATGTCTTTAGAAGGTTCTTCTTTGTGCAGGGTATGTGAAGTGATTGCCAGCTGCAGGGGTCATTATTTCTGCAAATTACCTAGAAACATTTTTTGTTGTTGTTGTTGTTGTGGTTGTTTTGTTTTAGTTACTTTTTGTTGCAATGATGAACTGCCATGGCCAAGGCACCTTAAAGATGAAAGGTCTGGGGTTATTTTAGCCCAGTGATAGAGCATGTGCCTCGTGTATTGTAAAGCAGTGTGTGGTAGTTTGAATAGGTTTTGCCCACAAAGACTCACTCACCTGTTTGAGGTTTGGCCCGAGGGGAGTGGTACTATTAGGAGGTGTGGCCTTGTTAGAGGAGGTTTCCTGTGCTCAAGCTCCGCCCAGTGTGAAATGTGTAGACAATTTCCTCCTCGCTGCCTTTGGATTAAGATGTGTAACTGTTTGCTGTTGTTCCTTTGCGACAGGGTTTCCCTGGCATCCCTGGACCAGGCTGGCCTCCAATTCAGAGATCTGCCTCTGTCTCCGCAGTGCTGGGATAAGGGTGTGTGCTACCATACCTGGCTGCCATACACTGCTAACTTGTAGCTCCTTCTCCAGCGCCATGTCTTCCTGTATGCTGCCGTGCATCTCACCACCGTGACACTGGGCTAAGCCTCTGAAACTCGTGGCAGTCCCAATTAAATGTTTTCCTTTATAAGAGTTGCCTTGGCTAGGTTGTCGCTTCACAGCAATAAAACCCTAAGACACTCTGGACCCAGTCACTAGTAATGCAGAAGGGGAAAATACATATGTAGCAAAATACAAATTGATCATTATATTAAATCAGCACAATACGTACTGCTATAAAGGTTATGATAGTGATACCAGCTTTTTATTTTGCAATTAGTAAATCCAAGATAACTTTCATTTTAATTTTTGAATTTAGTTTAAAAAATTTAATAGTGAATTTAAAAAGGAGAGATAAACCAAAAGGGATGAACATTTAAAGCTGTTTAAAGGTGCTATAAAGGGTCGGTCTGGTCAGCCTTTTCTTTCAGTGCTTTTCTTTGACTCACTCACTAGAGTTGTTAATCCAGCATGGTTGTTTCCTTGTTGCTGAGAGAGCCACGTGTTTGTTCTGTAGTCTGCATTCAGCTTTTTTAGCTTTGGCTAAATCCCAAAGTCAGTTCTTTTTACTCAGTGACTCACACCTTGGGATTCTACCCTGTGCTACTCCAAGAAAACCATTTCAAGTGCAAATTCTGTCATGAATCTACTTGCTTTGGATTCTACTTTCTTATCTATTTTATAGGCTCGTCTGGAAATATGCTTCTGAGTTTTAAATAAGTTCCTTGTATAGTTCTTCTTTATGGATGGATCAAACAAACATCTTTGCATCATTCCCAACTGATTTTAGTTCAGAATAATCATTTAAGAATAAGTGACAAATTACCTACCAAAAAAGAGTGATAAAGGAGCTCTTTAAAAAAAAATGTGATATAGAGAAACAAACAACCCAGAATCTCCAAAACGATCCTGTATAACAACAGATCATCTGGAAGTATCTCCATCCCTGACCTCAAGCTGTACTACAGAGCAATAGTAATAAAAACTGCATGGTATTGGCATAGAAACAGAAAGGAGGATCAATGGAACCAAATACTAGACCCAGAAATAAACCCACACACCTATGAATACTTGATTTTTGACAAAGAAGCCAAAACCATTCAATGGAAAAAAGATAGCATCTTCAACAAATATTGCTGGCCCAACTGGATGTCTACATGCAGAAAAATGAAAATAGATCCATATTTATCACCCTGCACAAAACTAAAGTCCAAGTGGATCAAAGGTATCAACATAAAACCAGATACACTAAAGTGCTTAGAAGAAAAAGTGGGGAACAGCCTAGAACTCATTGGCACAGGAGACAACTTCCTGAACAGAACACCAGCAGCACAGGCTCTAAGAGCAACAATCAATAAATGGGACCTCATGAAACTGAAAAGCTTCTATAAAGAAAAGACACTGTCATCAGAACAAAACGACAGCCACAGACTGGGAAAGTATCTTCACCAACCCTATATCTCTCAGAGGGCTGATATCCAGAATATATAAAGAACTAAAGAAGTTAAAAAGTAATAAATCAAGCAATCCAATTAAAAAATGGCTAAAATAAAAAACTCAAATGAGAACACATGTCGGAGAGGTTGTGGAGAAAGGGGAACCCTCCTCCATTGCTGGTGGGAATTTAAACTGGTACAACCACTTTGGAAATCAGTCTAGTGCTTTCTCAGACAATTAGGAATAGCACTTCCTCCAGACCCACCTATACCACACCTAGGCATATATCCAAAAGTTGCTCAAGTACACAACAAGGACATTTGCTCAACCGTTTTTGTAGCAGCTCTATTTGTAATAGCCAGAACCTGGAAACAACCCATTCCTCAACGGAGGAATGGATACAGAAATATTGGTATTTTTACACAATGGAACACTACTCAGCAATTAAAAATGAGGAAATCATGAAATTTGCAGCAAATGGTGGGATCTAGAAAAGGTCATTCTGAGTGAGGTATCCCAGAAAGAGAAAGACACACATGGTATATACTCACTTACTTAGACTTATAAAATATGATAAACATAATGAAATCTGTACACCTAAAGAAGATAAGAAAGAAGACCCAGGATAAGATGATCAGTCCTCACTTAGAAAGACAAATGGGATGGACATTGGATGTAGGAGAAAACAAGTAACAGGACAGGAGCCTACCACAGAGGGCCTCTGAAAGACTCTACCTAGCAGTGTATCAAAGCAGATCCTGAGCCCCAGAACCAAACCTTCAGCAGAGTGCAGGGAATCATATGAAAGAAGGGGGAGTTAATATGACCTGGAGAGGATAGGAGCTCCACAAGGACCAAATATATCTGGGCGAAGAGTCTTATATAAGACTCTTTCTCCAGCCAAGGACCATGTATGGATATAACCTGGAACCTCTGCTCGGATGTAGCCCGTGGTAGCTCAGTAACCAAGTGGGTTACCTTAGTAAGAGTAACAGGGACATGAATTTTTGACATGAACTCAATGGTGGGCTCTTTAAACTCCCCATCCCCCAAGGGAGGAGCAGCCCTGCTAGGCCACAGAGGAAGACTTAGCAGCCAGTCTTGAAGATACCCGATAAAACAGGGTCAGATGAAAGGGGAGGAGGTCCTCCCCTTGGAAAGGGGCAGGGAGGAGATGAGGGAGGGAAGGTGAGATTGGGAGGGAATGAGGGAGCGGGATACAGCAGGGATACAGAGTTAATAAAATGTAACTAATAATAAAAATAAATTTAAAAAGAGCTTGTAAAAAATGTATATTTTATATACATGAGTTCTATATTTGCTTGTATGCCTGCATGACAGAAGAGGTCATCAGATCCCATTATAGATGGTTGTGAGCCACCATTTGGGTGCTGGAAATTGAACTCAGGACCTCTGGAAGAACAGCTAGTGCTCTTAACTACTGCATCCCAATAAAAGAGCTTTTTAAAGCAAGTAATAAAAATTTATCTTTTATTTTTTCCTTCTAACATCAGAGATTGTTCTCGTCTCTGATTAAGTATTTGCATTAATCATATGTTGCATAATTACTACCATAGTTTGGTACTCTACCCACACTTAAATATGCTTCTTTGTTAATGTAGGGCTGTGTGGTATTTATACTGTTGGTAGTTTGGTTTTCATAAAATCAAAGATGAAGAGATGGTATATGATAATCAAGAAGTCAGGAATGATAAGTAAAACATCTTCCTATTCATTTTTATTATGCTTTGTAGTAGTTTTTATTTTATTTATTTTACTTTTTTAAGTTTGTAGTAGACTTTATTTTATTAAAAATAAAGTCAGATGTGGTGATTTTATTAAAAATAAAGTCAGATGTGGTGATAGGCACTTGTAGTTCCAGTACTTAGGAGAGGAGACTGAAGATGCTCTTGAGGCCAGCATGGGCTATATAGCAAGACTCTGTCTCCAAAAAAGAAAATTAAACTCAGAAACAAACAAACAAACAAAAAAAAAACCCAAAAAAAGCATATAACTTGTTTAATATAGTAATAATTTTCTTTATGGTAAACTGTTTTCTTCTGGAATAGTAAGTGATCAGCTCATAGGTAGTGCTATATTTATACATATATCTCATTGGTAGTGCTTCTCATAGGTAGTCTTTTCCACTCTGATCTCTTGGTTACTTTATGACCTCAAGAAAAGAGATCCCTGTAACTTTTGGAATTAGAGATTCTGGGTTGAAGTGTGTTGTGATTTTGCTAGATTTCTTCTGCTCTTTGTCTCTGCTCTTCTGTTTTTGGTAGTTTATTCAGATCAGCATGACTTCTGTATGTACACTTTTGTTTCCTATTGGAAACAGTAGGTAGCTCTTGACCTCTTTAGGTATTATTTTTCCTGAATTTTTTCCCTTGTGTACGTCTGACTATTCTGTCAGAAATTATTTCAAGCATTTCCTGTACTGGTTTCTCTTTTAGGAGTTTGAGTTATTTTTTTCTCACTTATATTAGTATTATTTAATATAATTAATTTTTTAACTTTTAAAATATGTGTCTTAGTGTGCACATGATACAGGTGCCCACAGAGGCCAGTGGATCCCCAGGAGATGGAGTTAGAGAGGGTTGGTTGTAGCTGCCTGATACATGCTGGCAGTCTCTTGGGACCTCTGAAAGAGCAGTTCATACTCCTAACTACTGAGCCATCTCTAGTGTCCAGGGCATGTAACTGTAGTGACCAGTTAATGGTTGTGCGTTTCATTCATGTTTATCTTTGTTTCCTTCAGTTCTCAGTATCTTCCTCTTCCTTGCATATTTGTACTGCTGAGGCTTGAGTCTGTGGCCTCATGCCTGTGAGGCAAATGCTTTCACAGAGCCCAATTCTTAGTCTCTTTTTAAAATTTGTTTTTGGACAAACTCTTGCTAAGTTTCCCAGGCCAGCAGTTTTCTTTCCTGCCTTAATTTCCCTAGTGTCTGGGATCACGGATGTGTATACTACTCCCAGATCGTGTCCATATTTTTTATTTTTGCCTACATTTACTCACTGCATGTACAACAGAGAATCTAAAAGTGAAATGTCCAAAACTGAAGAGAGTCACACATTAACCATAGCCCTCCAGGGTTTCTAAACACAGACACCTGGGCTGCGCAGGTAGCCAAAGCTGGAACCTTGTGCTTTCACTACTCAGCGCATAGAATCTACCATTTAAGCTCTTTTTACTGCTTCTAAAATTGTCCAAGTTCAAAACATTATTATTTACAAGCCTTATAACCGAGTGTCCAAGGCTTTAATCTAGCACCTCTCAAAATTTTTCCTGCCCTGAATGAAGTACCAGTTTGATTTCAGTACTTTCCTGCCTGAAATCTATAGTGATGAGTCCCATATCATCTGTATTATAAACACTGTATTTGCTTGACGCTTCTGGAAGAAAGGCTTGATGACTGTTTACTTTCTAGTCTTATTTCCTATCTTCTCAGTCTTCTATTTTCCTCTTATCTCTTCAAACTTTGCTCTTGCCAGCCATACTTGCTTTGTTGTTTCCAATATTTTGTTGCTCAGGCTGTTCAGTCCCCATTATCCAGACATAGTCTTATATAGACTAAACATGGGATGTCCTTATTGAGGAAATCTATTCCTTGGGGGTTAGGGCAGGTCCTCTGCTCTGTGGTGGGTCACTTTTTTTTTCCTTTTAATGTATAAAGCAGTGTGTTTTTCTTGTGTGGCAGGATTCTCAGTTGCGTACTGTAGTACATGCCTGGAGTTGTAGCGGTTTGGGGCTCGGAGCTGAGAAGACTGCTTGAGCCTAGAAATTTGAGGATACTCTGGGGAATATGACAAGAATATCACCTCTAAAAAAAGTCTCTTGACGTCACTTTTTCTTCTATGTTTTGTTTATTTCTTTGCTTTCCTGTAAAACAAAGTCCATTAAAAGATTTATCTACATATGTGGTCTCTCATTCTTCTCTATTTTCTTGAGTCATTCTGGCTTTTATTCTCCGTTACTATACTTTCAATTTTCCTGTTTTGGTAGGAGGGCCTTTCAAGAAAGGGTTTCTCTGGACTTGCTTTGTAGACCAGGCTGCCCTCAAACTTACATCGTTACATCAATCTGTCTGCCTCTGCCTCTGCCTCTGCCTCTGCCTCCCCGAGTGCTGGGATTAAAGGCATGTGCCAACACGCCCCGGCTTGTACTTTTAATTTCATTTTGTTCCTTTCAGCTGTTGTTCTTACTGGGATCATTAATGACATCTAGATTGCTCTTTCCAGTAGTCAGTTTCTGTTTCATACCTTACTTACTTAGCTCAGCATTAGTTCATCCCAATATTCCTGGGAAACACCCTTCACGCCTTCACACAGTTCCAGGAAATAACCTTTTCTCAAGGTATTTTTTTTTTTTTTACTTGTTTATTATTTTTCACAGTTTCTTACTTGATCTTCATCTCCTTAACCCTTACACTTTGAGTTGTTTCAAGGTTGGACCTCTTGTTTATCTGTAATTGCTGTATGGGTGATCTCATCTACTTTTTGACTTTAAATTCCGTTTATATTATGATGGAAACCAAATTTCCTGTGCTGTTGTGTAAATGATTAATATTATACATTTTCAGTTTTGTAACATTGCTTCAAAGGTAGGGGATCCTGGAGACCTTAGGTATATTAAGGCTCATGGTTTAAATTACTCCTAAGTTAAAAGAAAAAAAAATTCCCAAACAGAACAGGTTGCCAAAAGTTTTCTATTCAGAACTTAGTTCTGTAATCTTAAAAGACAAAAAACAAAACAAACAAACAACAAAAAAACCACCAAAAAACCTACCCAAATAAAAAACCAGTTGCTATGAAAACTCTTAAAATTAAAAGTGTGATTTTATTCCCGAAGTTAGTAACTTTACTTCTGAACACTGTGGTTTTTTTGTTTGGTTGGTTTGTTTTTTTGGTGTGTTTGACTGTGTGAAAGGTGATAGATGACAAGCCTACTGTTCCTAACCATTTTTAACTTACTGAATTTCTCCTTTGATTATCCTTGAAATTTATTTATCCTTCTGTGCTTGGAAAATGTTGTTTTTTGTGCTTTTCCTCTTATTTTGTGATACTTGTCTTTCTCTGTTGTCCCCACACCGCCCTTCAACAGTAGTGTGTGTTTGTGTGTGTGTGTGTGTGTGTGTGTATGCATACAGGTGCATGGTATGTGTGGAGGCCAGATGTTGGGGCCTGTGCCTTTTGTTGCTCTCCACCTTATTTTCCAAGACAGGATTCCTCACCGAACCTAGAGCTCACCTGTTTGGATCAGGTTAGCCCATCGGCAGGCTCTAGGGGCCTGCTTTCTCCACTTTTCCAGCGCTGCTATTGTAGTGCGTACCACATGCTTTCCGTGGGGGCTGGGGCTCCGAACTAAGTCCCAACCATCTCCTCAGCCTTTTTTCTTTCCTTTCCCATTTACCTTTTTACAGTATTTTCCACTAATGACCATAATGTGCTCATTGAAGAAGTTGTTGGATTTAGTGAATAAAGTTTTATATCCTTAAGGTAAAAGTTAACTCTTTTAGATCCTCTTTGTGGTGATAAGGGCTGTAAACTGTTGGTGTACATTCTTTCAGTTTTTGTTTCCTAATACTGTAATCTGTAGAGTGGACTTATAAAAATAAATAATACCCTCATTATATTTTAATCCTGGTACCACAGCTGCATTTTATTATTTCTGAAGATTGCATTATATTTCATCAGATGGTTGTGGTGTGGATTTTTGCTGTTGTTTTGTCTCAGATGTGCAGTTTCCCTTCCTTAGCCTCTGGAGTGTTTGGGTTATAGGCATGTTCACCAGGCCCTGCTTACCATACACTGTGAATGGACATTAGAGTTATTTCAAGTCTGTGATTGTTCTAGCACTATGGTGGTGGGTATCCGAGAGCAAATACAATAGTCTGTAGTGTTTTGGGAGCCCGTGAAGACCACCTAGCCAATCACATGGTAGTATCTCATATTTGGCATTGGAATTTTGGTTTGAAAACCTGTGTCTTAACCACCTTGCAGACTACTCCTGTTCAAATTCTGTTTTTCTTTTTTGAGTCTATGAAAAACCTAAATTTATTAGGCCTCTGTGTCAAATAGTTGGTATGAAGTAGTATATATATTATTTCAACAGTATTAAAGCTTGTCTTTCCAGACGGTTTTTGTAACAGAAGATCTGATCATTTTATTTTCCCCATCACTACTATAGATCTGCCACCTGGCCAGTTGTCAGCCTTATCTTACTGATGCATGAAATAAAATCACTCCTATTTCATAGAGGCTTGAGAGAAGCAGAAGATAATACAGCAGAATGTTGAAGTTAAAACAGTTTAAAGTCTCACATCTGTAATGCCATCTCTTGGGAGTTGGAGGCAGGAGAACCAGGTATTAAAGGTCATCCTTGCATGTATAACAAATTGAAGGCAAGCCTGTGTGAAGTCTGCATAGCCTGGAAGTGTAGGATCTTGTTTCAGAAGTAAACAAGAAAACAAAATGTTTAAAATGCACCTTTCTCACCCTTGCTAGTTTAGGAACTTTTAGCAAGTTACTTAGTTTCTTTTGATTCTCAGTTATTACTGTAGTGTGGGGATAATGTAACAAGTGCCTTAAGTGGGAAAAAAAATGTATGCAGAGGAGCTTGTCTAAGCACATAGTGAACGCTTAACACAGATTATAATGATTGTGAGTTGTCATTAGTGAGCAATGATTTCCTTGTATGGCTTTGCTTTCTGGGACTAAAACTTGTAAATAGTCAAATTCTTGGTGGAAATGGTATTGCTTTTCATGGAGGTGAAAGAAATCATTCTTTAAAAATGTATATATTCTTTTATTTAGTTTGTGTGTATGTGTATTTGTATGTGACATGGCTCATATGGAGGCTTTCTTTTTCTACTGTGTGTGTTCCAGGGATTGATCTCAGGTTGTCAAGTGTGATGGCAAATCCCTTTAACTTGCTGATCCAACCCACTGGCCCAGAAATCAATTCTATTAAAAGAAAATTTTGCATAGTGATGCACACATTTTATTACAACACTCAGGAGACAGGAGCAGTAGATCTTTGTGAGTTTGAGACCAACCAGAGGTTCCATAGCGAGACCTATCTCAAAACAAACAAATGAGTGAAATTAATTAAAAGAAAAATTCACAACTTCTCCAACTTGGCTGTCAAATTTTTCCTAGCGGAAATGTTTAGTATCCATGCTTAAGCCATACATGGAGGTAGAAATTGAACACAATACTTTGTTACTGAATTTCAGTTCAAAATTTTAAAAGAATGGGAGTACTGCTTATTCTGAGAAGTGATAAATATTGGGAGTAGATTGGTGTTTGAACACCTGAGTCATGTGGTAGCAGAAAATCAGGAGCCTCTCCACTTCACCTTATAAGGAGTTTATTTTCTTTAGCCCAAATAGTCATTTACGGTGACAAGGTAGTCTTTTTTCAGATAAGATTTTTTATGGATTGTATCATTGTTTATATTTATTTACCTATATATAGTTATTAAGTTTACTTTTGCAAAGAAAACAGCATCTGCTCCAGACTTTGGCCATATATATTGACAGAGGAATTCTTTAAATATTACAGTTTGCTTTGAGTATGTAAAGTCTAACAGTGCTTTCTAAGAAGGGTAGCAGAATGGAACAAGCCATGAACTCTTTTATTCCTAGTAACTCTGACTGCAGTTCATTTTCCTTGGAGCTGCTGTATCATCAGAGATATTAGAATTTTTTGTTTGTTTTTAGTTTTTCAAGACAGGGTTTCTCTGTGTAGCCCTGGCTGGCCCCAAACTCACAGAGATCCACCTGCCTTTGCCGTCCAAGTGCTGGGATTAAAGGCGTGTGCTACTATGTACAACTAGAATAATTTTTTAAATCCGATTTTCTTTTGATAATTGTAGCAGAAAAGTTAGCAACAAATGCAATAGAAAATCTCTTGTTACTGTAGTCATTCCAGACACTAGCAGGTGGACACGGGGAAAACACATAGCAGCCCTCTGAGGTCCTGGTGTCAAGACTTTGTGTGCTGGGGTCTCCCATGCCTGAGCCAGTTACTAAGCTGAGTAAAAGCCGATTCCTGATGTTCTGAGTGGGCAGCGTCTGCAGTCTCATTTTGTGTGGTAGTCTTGTTGTCTACTCTTTGGCCACGTGGTGTCCACAGACACCTGGGAGGCAAGGAGAAAAGGTTAGTGTTGCTGTTAATTTAATGGTATGGTCTAACGATGCTTATTATTAGCCCTATTATTACAGCGGTATATCTAACCTGCTATTACAGTCAATAAAAGACACAGTCGCCTGATAGATTTTAGAATAGCCTTATTGTACCTGGGGCAGGGCAGATATTAACCCTCTAAACTACCTTTACCTCCCAGCCCCATCCCAGGCTACCTCCCATCCATAATTCTATAAATACATGTTTATTTTTCCATCTGGGCTACTTCCTCCATCCATGCTGGCCATGTGCATCTCCCATGCTAACCAAGGGCGACTCTTTCACTCCTTCTTCTTCCTCTTCCTGTTTCTCTCTCCCATAATCCATTTGTCCCCAAAGCCCAAGAACCTTAGCCATGTCTACCTCCTTCTGCCCTGCTCAGGTATAGGCCTTTTAATCAGCCAATCAGGGGTAAATGGGGAAGATACCATCTCATCATGTGGTTATAGGAGATAGTTCAGTATTATAACAATGTGCATGACAGGGCTGTAACCAGGTCTCAAGGCACTGAAGTCAGCATTTGCCTATGTAGCACTAGACCAACTCCCAAAAAAACTAGTCTTCTACCACTCAGCCTTCTGGAGGCTCTCCTCTGCACAGAAGGCAGGGAAGGCTGTTCCACAGGAAGCTGTGACCGGGGCTGGTGGGATCCTAGCAAAACTAAGCCAGAAGAAGACCCCGGAAGCTGTTTCTTGTGTAGGGGAGCCCTGCCTGGTGTCGGTAGAGCACACCCAGTGAACCTGCTTTCAGTGGCTACGAGACCTTGAGGCTATGAGAAGGGAGATGTGTTCTGAAGCACCAGGGTTTGACAAGGACAGGCACATACCTCCCAAACACAGGGAAGGCTTTTGACATCCTCTCCTGAAGTGTCAGTAACCAGGGCACAGGCAGCCCACAGTTGATTTTGAAGAGAGGGGCCTAAACTAATGTTTTAACTAAATCTCTTATTTGTGCCTTCTGCTTTAAGAAATCTCAACTTTTGTTGGTGCCAAGGTTCCCCTTCATGTTCTGTCTTGGATTTTGCCCTCGTTCCTCTGGTTTTTGTTATTCTTTAGGGCTGGGTCATAACTATATATAAATGTACTGTTGTACCTGTTCCTCTTCTTCCTTGCCTCCTCAATCCAGTCACCATCCTCATACATAAGCGTGACTTAGTAACAATTATGCCAATCTGCATTTCACATCAGTCTTGCAGAACGTGGCTATTTGATTCATATTCTCTGACTTATTTTTTTGTGTTTCTATGTATATGATTGATTTTTCTGTAGAGTTGGGTGCTCAGTAAGTATTGTAAACTAAAATGACTTTACCTAATGGATTCACATTGAAACAAGTTCTAACTATTCTCTTTGCTTCAATAAAATTTCATAATTTTATGAGATTGTATATGAAACTTTGAATTAAAGATCAGAGTGCTTAGTTTAAGAAGGAAGGTTGTATTGTGTTTTTTTGTTTTGGAATCATAGTGTCAAGTCAGCAATAGCTATAGGACTGTTCTAATTTGTTTAATATACCCAAGTCTCAGTTTTTAATCTTTGCAGAGAGATTTTAATATCTTCCTGATATTCTCCTTATGAGGATCGGAAGTGACGCATATCACATATCTGCACATCACACGGGTCTGTAGGTGGTAGCTATTAGTGTAGCTTCTTTTAATGCTGCCGCGTAGACCTCCATAGACAAGTCTCTTACCTGCTTGACTGAATTTATTCATAGGTATTCTCTTCTTTTATAGTCTTTTTAAGTGGAAGGGCTTTCTTAATTTCTTTTTGGGGTGCCCATGCTGGCATGGAGAAATGTAGCTGCTAAGCCAGAGCTGTGGCTGAATGATAGAACATTTGCCTAGGGTGTACAAAGGCCTGGGTTCCATCTACAAACCAACAAACAGAAGGGAGGATGGAAAGGGCTGTAACTGAGAAATACAATAGCTCTCTGTGTCAGCTTTATATGCTGCAATTTTGTTGAATTTATTAGCTTGAATGGTATTTGGTGCATTCTATGGGGTTTCTAGATAGAGGATCATGTCATGTCTGAATGAATATATTTTACCTTTCCCTTTCAAGTTTTGTTGTCTTTTTTGTCATTGGCTAAAAGTTCTAGTATAATGTTTTGTACCAAAATAATGGTAAAGCTAGGTGTTTTTTTATTGTTCCTGCTCTAAGGGAAGAGGCTGCTATTCTTTAAAAAAAAATTTAATATGACAATGTGTGCATACATGTATCTATATTTTGCTCATATTCTGCGCTGCCCCACCAACTGGTGCCTTCCCTGGTAATTGTCCCCCTCTGCTTTCATACCACATACTCCCTACACACTTATGAATGTACATAAGTTGGTATGCCATATATATTATATATAACACATAAAAGAAAATGTTTTTTTGTCCTTGTTCGTGCTACTTCTTTTTTTACACTTTTTTGTTTTTTGTTTATTTGTTATATTCTTTTTTATTTTATTTTATTTTATTTTTTTTAATTACACTTTGGTTACTTTGTATCCCCCCTGTAGTTCCCTCACTCCTCCCCTCCCAAATCCTTCCTTCCTCCTCTTTCTCCACTCATGCCCCTCCCCAAGTCCACTGGTAGGGGAGGGCTTCTTTTCCTTCCTTCTGATCCTAGTCTGTTAGGTCTCATCAGGAGTGGCTGTCATGCTACCTCTTAACTTTAGGTATATTTCTTACTTTTCTTGTTGCTGTAATGACATACCTGACAAAAGAAACTTAAGAAAGGAAGGTTTATTTGTATTCACAGATTGAGAGTACAGTCTATCCTTGAGAAGAGGGCATGGCAGGAACATACAGCTTATTCACATTGTCTCCATGCCCGGCAAGCAGAGAGGAATAAATGCTGGTGCTCGTTTTACTGCCCTTGGGATGGTGTGCCCACATTTAGGGTCAGTCTTTCTACCTCATTAACACAATATAAAAACTCCCTCAAAGGTGTGCTCGGAAGTTTGTTTCCATGGCGATGCCTCCGAGTTGACAATCAAGCAGCACTGGGGCAGGTGCCTTCCTCCCTTTACTGCCTCCCATTTTTTCTTTGATGTTTACCACACACGACAAAGCAAAGAGAAATAACCCTGATGTTCATTTTATTTTCTCTTTTTCTTTTCATCCGGCACCAGTAGCCTGTGGGATGACGTGCCCTCTTTGAGAGTAGGTCTTCTCTCATTTAAACCTCCCTGGAAACACCTTCACAGAACTACCTGAAGGTGTGTCTCATAGATGATTCTAAATGTGGCCAGCTGACAGTGAAATAACCAGCACAATGTGTGTGCTGTGTATATGAAAGAAAACATGCAGTGTTTGTCTTCTGAGCTGGCTTATTTTGCTTACAATGATGGTCTTCTAGTTCTGTTTTTCTACATATGTCAGAGTTTTTATTCCTTTCTATGGAGATCCATAGCACCATTTGATGAGAATGTCTTTTCTCCACATTTTTTTTTTTTTTTTGACACCTTTGTTAAAATTTAGTTGACTGTAGATTCATGGGTTTAGTTCTGGGTCCTCTCTTCTAGTCCATTAGTCCATGTGACTTTTTTGCTAGTATGATACTGTTTTTGTTATTGGATCTTTATAATATAATTGAGGTCAAGTATTGTAATACCTTCAGTATTGTTTTCTTCATATGACTGTTTTGTCTGTTCAGGAACTTCAGGATTTTGTTTTCAAGGTCTGTTTAGAGTACCATTGAAATTTTATGCATTGACTGTATAGATCATGTTCATTAATGCAGCTATTTTCATAGTATTTTTCTGTGAATGTGAGTTTGAGAAATCTTTCCATCTTCAGTTGTCTTCTTCAATTGTTTTAGTGTTCTTAAAGATTATGCACATTGATGTGTCTATGTGTGGAGTACATCAATGGTATGTCCTGAGAGGCGAGAAGAGCATATTGGATTCCCTGGTGCTGGACTTACAGGAGGTAGTGAACTGCCCTTTTTGAGTTCTGGGGACCTAACTTAGGGCCTTTACAAGAATACCACTGAGGCATCTCTTCAGCCCCTCTTCAGTGTCTTGCTGTTTTCATTGCAGTTCTTTTACTTCCTTGGTTAGGCCTGTGCTTAGATAGTTTCTTCAGTGGAAAGATGTTCTATGGCTTTCCCCCTCTGATTTCTTTCTCATCATGTTTGTGATAGGTAAATGGAAAAGTGGCATTGTGTGTGTGTGTGTGTGTGTGTGTGTGTGTGTGTGTGCGCGCGCGCGCGTGCTAATTTTGTGTCATGTTACTTTGCTAAAATTATTTATGAGACCTAAGAGCTTACTGATGGATTCTGCAGGGATTTTAAGTCTACAATCATGTCATCTGCAAACAGCGATGGTTTGCCTTCTTTTCTTAGCTCTGCTGAAGACTTTAAGATCTGTTTTAATAAGTTTAGAGAGAGTGGTCATCCTTATCATTTAGTTCAAGGAAATTTTTCCCTATTAATATAATGTTAGCTATGTGGTTGTTAGATATAGTGTTTATTATGTTGAGATATAGTACTTCTGGTTTTAGTTTCTTTAGGGTTTTTATCGTGAAGGGATTTGAGCTTTGTCAAAAGTCTTTTGAGGTTCTATGTGATTTTTGTTTTTTAATTCTCATCATCATGAGCTAGATTACATATTGTTTTGTGTGTGTTGACCCATCCTGTCATCCCATAAATAAAGTCCATTTGGTCATGGTATATGATCTTTGAAATGTTTTTTTAATTTAGTTTGCAAGTCTTTTATTGAGAATTAAAATTTTTATTTATTATTATTATTGTGCATGTGCATGCCTGGCATGATATGTGTACCGAGAGCAGGGCTCATCTTTGTGGAGTCACTTCTCCACTTTTCTGTAGAATTAAATTCTGGGAATTGAATTCAGACCTCAGACTTGTGCTTTAATTAAAAAAACAATTCAGGTGCATTGGTGTTTTGACTGCATGTATGGCTTTGTAAGGGTACTAGATTCCCTGAAACTGAAGTTACAGACAATTGTGACCTGCCATGTGGGTTCTGGGAATTAAAGCCAGGTCCTCTGGATGAGCAGTCAGTGCTCTTAACTGCTGAGCTATCTTTCTAGCCTGTGCTTTAAATTAAAAAAAAAAAAATATATATATATATATATTATATATATAATATATATATATATATATATGTCTATTTAAATGTGTATGGGTGTTTTGCCTCCATGTAAGTCTGTGCACCATGTACATGCTTTGTGCCTGTGGAAGCTAGAAGAGGGCTTTAAATCTCATGGAACTGGAGTTACAGATGGTTGTGAGCTGCAACGTGGGTCTTGGGAATGAAATTGAACCCAGGTTCTCTGGAAGAGTAGCTAGTACCCTTTAATTGCTGAGCTATTCTCTCCAGCCCCTGGAAAGCACTTTTACCTGCTGAACCATTTTACTGGCTCTTTAGTGAGAGTTGTTATCTGGGAGTTTGGTTCTGTGGTTTTCTTTTTTTGTTGTGTCCTTGTCTAATTTTGGTATTGAGGTAAAAATAGCTTTATAGATTGAGTTTGTAGTGTTCCTTCCCATTTTATTTTATGGAACAGGGTAAGGAGCACTGGTGGCAGTTCTTTAAAGGTCCAGTAGAATCCAGTAGTGAATCCGTCTCATCCTGGACTTTTGTTGTTGTTGAGAGTTTGTTATTTCTTTAGTGTGTTACTTGTTATATTAAGGCTATTTATTTCCTCTTGATTTAAGTTTTTGGTGGGTCATACTTCTAGAAATTTTTTCATATATAGATTTTTTTTTATCATTTTAGGATATGTTTTTAGTATTCTGTAATGATTTTTATACTTTTGTGTGTATCTGTATGTTATCTCTGCACCTGTGTATGGCATCTCTGTATGTGCATGTGTGTGAGCAAGAGCAAGTGCCTATATGTGTGCCTGGTAGAGACTGATGTTAGAGGGTGTTCTCCTCAGTCACTCTCTACCGTATTTATCTTTAAAAGATTTAAAGTGTTTTGCCTACACACACACACACACACACACACGCACACACACAGACATAGACAGACATGCGCGCATCATGTGTGTACCTGGTATTCTTGGAGGTCAGAAGAAGACACAAAAAGATTCCCCTGAAACTGGAGTTACAGGTTGTGAGTCATCATGTGGTGCTCCAGTTCCTTTACCTTGTTTGTTGAGACAGGATCTTACTCTATAGTCTTGGCTGGACTGGAATTCACCATATAGACCAGGTTGGCCTTAAATTGATAGATTTGGCCACTTCTGCATGAGTGCTGGGATTAAAAGCATGTGCCACCATGCCCAACGTTATTTTTTGAGGTGTATTTTTCACTGAACCTGAGTAAATCCCAGGGATTCTATCTCTGTCTTCCCAACTCTGGGATCTCAGAGGTAGGGGTATGTGTGTGTGTGTGTGTGTGTGTGTGTGTGTGTGTGTGACTTATGCATGTGCTTGTGGAGGCCAGAGGTAGAAGTCTGTTGTCTTCCTTTATCACTCATCACAGCTAATGGATCAATTAACTGTTATCACATGTGCGTACGATGTGTGCCTGTTCCATAATACATGTGCACAAGTCAGTTCAGTTTTGCTGCTCTCCCTATATCTTTTTCTACTTTTATTTATTTTTATTTCTTTAATTTTTTTTTTTTTAACTTGGGGGCTGGAGTGATGGTGTATTAATTAATTAACAGCACTTGTTGCTTTTGCAGACCAGGTTTAGAAACATCATGACTCCAAGTTCCAGGGGATCTGATAGTCTCTTCTGTTCTCTGTGGCCTAGGCACCCATGTGGTTTACAGATAAAATCTAAAATAATTTTTAAAATTTTTAATAATATTTTAAATTTAAAATAATTTTTAATTTTAAATTTAAAACATTTAAATTTTTAAATTTTACTGTATGTGTGTGTACATAGATATAGGAGCTACAAGATACATATGAAGGTCAGAGGCCAGCTTGTGGGAATTGGTTCTTCCTACCATGTGGGCCTGACAACAGATCTTCAGGATTGGGGGCAAGCACCTTTATTCACTCAGTTATCCTGCCAGCCCACTCAACCTCTGTTCTTTGAGACAGGGTCTTTCACTGAACCAGGAGCTCAGTGATTGAGCTAGATTGCCTGGCTGGTGCCTTCAGGACTCTCTCTCTCTCTCTCTCTCACTGCTGGCTTTATATATAGTGGATCAGGTTCCAAACTCAGGTCTGCCAGTGCTGTTTGCTTATTAGCGTCAGTTCTTAGTACACCAGTGGCCTCTGCTGGTCACAGGTAACATTACAGTCTGTGGTCTGGTGAGTTCTCCCTCTTTGTCAAAATTCCTAGTTTATACTCCCCAGGATGGTTTATGCTTTAGGAAGGGGTTGTGTCCCAAGTGCATGGGAACTCTGGGGGGCGAGAGCAGCTCTGAGATATTTGCTTTAAGAATTTGTTAAGTAATTTCACTGGTATAGCTGCTCTGACATTTCTAGGAGACACAGGCTCACAGTCAGCGTCCAGTTCCTCAGGCTCTTATAGTTTTCACCTTCTCCCATTTGCCGTGCTCCCGAGCCTTAGGTTGCAGGAATCGTGCTGTAGATGTATCATTTGAGATTGGGCACCGTATGATCTCTTGTTCTCTCCACTTGAGGTTTTCTGGAATGGTCTCTGTCTTTTGCAAAGAGAAAAATTTTTTTTTTGATAAGGTTTGCAAACTACACTTATCTATGGATAGAAGGATAAATATTTAGAGTTTTGTTAGGGCTTAGGCTGGTTTAGTGAAGTGACACTTGTAGGTCCTCATCAGAGATCCACTTCCCTCGCACTAGGTAGTTGGCTAGGTTTCCAGTATCTGGTATGGTTTTCTTGCTGAGCAGTTCTTAAGTGCCTTTCGAGAGCTGTTGGTTACCACTATTGCAGCAACCCTTAGAGTTAGCATGTCATGCTGATCATTGTGTGGGTCAGAGGTGTCACAGTGGCTGCCTAACCAAGGCCTCAACAGCAGTGATAACACTAGACATGCTAACATGGAAGGAGGAAAGCTAAGGGGCTCTCAACTATAGAGAAGGGACTATAGGAAGCTAAGGAGTACTGAGCAGGAGATATAGTCTTCCCTAGGGAAGAGCTCTCAACTGGTCATCCAGTACCCAAGCGGTCGGCTCTGAAATCATATACATACAAGTAACATTCTATGGGCTGAACCTGTTGTGTTGATACATACACGCCACTATGACCAATTAAAGTAAAAGAGGCCATAAGTTAGAGAGAACAAATGGGAGGGATTGGAAGGAGGAAAGGGAAGGGTGAAATGATGGAAATATATTACAATTTCAAAACATAAAAAATGATGAAAAATAGAAATGAATCTTAAAAAAAACCCATTTGTTAATAGTGGTGGGTGTGGTGACGCACATCGTTTAATTCCAGCGCTTGAAAGCCGGACAGGCAGATTTCTGTGAGCTTAAGGGGAGTTAGAGCTATACAGTGAGACCACCTCAATAGCACAACAGTAGAATCTGTTAAAGCTCAGTACCACGTTTGAGGGATGAAGCTGTGGATAGGCAGTTGTTCACTGGAGTTTTAGTTAGTTTCTGCAGCAGATTTTTTTTATAGTTTTTCCACACCTTACTCTTTGTCACTTAAATTTGTATGTGACCATGGATATGTAAGCATCTAGAATCAATATATAAATCAGACATTTACTTGAAATAAATCATAAAGTGAATTTAAAATAAGTTTGTGATATACATGTGATTTTGATATTTATTAAGGATGAAAACCAAATTGCATACTGATAAGACTCTATGCTTGTTTATTTTTATGTTATTATGTCTGAGTATCTGATACTATAAGGCTTAGAACATCTTCAGAGTTTTATAGAAAGGATCAATATTTTGATTTTATAATCACCAGTACTAACACTTGAATAGATGATACAGGACAAAAATGATAGAAATATGTTTAAGGTTATTTCAGAAATCATTGAGAAAGTTTTGTCCTAATTCCAAGCCAAAATTACATTGTTATGAAATTGAAATCAGTAATACAAACATAAGTCTTTAAAATCAAACTTTTAACATAATCCACAGACATACTAATTTGATGCTTTTGTGTCAAGAAATGGTAGTAGGAAAATGCTTAAAGTTCTTTGTTTTCTGTAACTGAACGATTGTGTTTCTCTAAGAGCAAAATTATTTGTGCAGCTCCTGCACTGCCCTTGAACTTGAGCCAAAGGTTCCAGGCAGCACGTATTAGCCCTGCACGCTCAGGGTAAAGTACACATGTTGAAGAACCAAGGTTACATCTGCCGCCAGATATGTTTGCGTTTGAATTAATTTTTGGTTGTTGCATTTTCATGGCAAACCTTTTCAGTTGCCATGGGGATCACAACTCACAGTTTAAGAAGTTGTGTTCTATAGCAGTGAACCTCTTGGCATATAGGTGGTTCTAGAGGTTGAGTCCCTTGGCTCCAGGCAGAGTTTGGAGGAACAGGAGATGATTAAGGTCAGTTCCTAGGCATCTGTGACAGATGACTTCACCCTCTATGATCACTGCCGGAGCTGAGCCTCTTGTTCCCGAATTTTTCCTTTGTTGAAGCCCAGCTACCACTCTCCATGACTGCCTCTCACAGTCTCACCCTGCGGCCGTGGCAGGCTGACTTCAGTCTTGATGACAGTGTAGTTCATTCTTGCTCTTAGGCCATCCTGCGTAACTCAGTTTTAGGTAATGGATTCTCTCAATGGGGCGCAAGTCAGCCCAGAGCCACAACCAGTGACGCATTTGGGCAACTCTGTGGTGACCCAGACCCTGGAGTTGGGGCTTGTGAGCACTGTGGGTCTGTTCTTTATGTAGGGCTGTCAATCCTTTTTTCTTTTCTTTCTTTCTTTTTTTTTTTTTTACCAGGGCTGTCTGGCTTATTTTGAGTGTCACGTCTGCACGCCCCACCCCCAGTCACACTCCACACACCTTGCTGCTTTCTGTTAAGTCCTTTCTGTTTCTCGGCTCTTTTCAGCTGTCTAGCCTTAGGATTTCCCAGTGCTGTCTCTTTATTGTAATGGTGTTTATTTTTATTGTACTGGCTTTCTTCATCCACCGTGTCCCATACAAATGGCTTTTACTCTGCAGTTAGGTTTACCTGAAGTTAAGTTGCTACTCTTAATACTGTGTATGAAGTTAGGCAGTGTGTTTCCATGTTAGGAAGCTGCCTGCTAGCCCCACCTTCCTGAGTGTTTTAATGAGAGGATACTATGTTCTGTCAAATGCCTTTTTGGCATAAATTGAGATGACTGTGAGATTCCCTTTCCTACTAATGCATAACATTGGTTGACTTATGTCTTCTAACTTTCTTAATTGGCACCACTGGTGATAGATAAAGTAGCAGCTGCTTTTCTAGTTTGGCTGAGTCCTACGTTTGTCCTTCATATCACTTTCAGTGAGGTTAAGCTACACAGTAATTTGTGATTACAGTCTGGTCTGCTCCCTCTGGAGCCAGGTACCAAAGTCCCTATTTGGGAATGCCTATGGTACTGTCCAGATTTCTGCTGTTCTGAAGAGTAGGCAGGCCAAAAGGTAAGTGATACCACAACACTTCATACTATTTTAAGTTGCCCTTTTCCTTGTGTAAAAACGCATTTTAAAATTACAATATGTAGTGCACATATCTTTGCTAGTGTATGGTATAACGGGCTTTTGTTGGGAATTTCATACATGTGTATCACTGTACTTTGCTTATGTTTTCCCTTTATCTTTGTGCTCCTGTTGATTCTTTTCTTCTCCCCAAATAGTTAGCCTATTGCTGTCATGTCATATATGTGTGTGTGTGTGTAATAAAATCTAAGTTCTCCATAAAAGAGAACATGTTGTATGTTTCTTCTCATTATTTCCTCTTGTTTTCTCTTTAGACCTCTTTCTCATCCACTTACACACACACACACACACACACACACACACACACACACACACACACACACACACGTATAAAGACACAAACTGTATCTGAGAGAAAATATGCAGTATTTGGCACTGGCTTACTTTGCTGTTATGTTATCTTGTTCTTGAATCAGTGTTTTTGCACTTCCCTAAGTCTTTGCACATTTTCTGGAGTTGCAAAGTTGGTTCTGTAGGCTTCCTTCCTTCTTTCTTTCCTTTCTTCCTTTCTTTCTTCTTCCCTCCCTCCCTCCATTCCTCCCTCCTTCCCTTCTTCCTTCCCTTTTTTTCCCCCTCCAGACAGGGTTCTTCTGTGTAGCCTTGGCCGTCCTGGACTTGCTTTGTAGACCAGGCTGCTCTTGAACTCACTGTGATCCACCTGCCTCTGCCTCCCTGAGTGCTTGGATTAAAGACATACACACTAGCTATGGATCTTTTCTTTTGTTGTCCCTGTTACCACTTTTGGTTCCGTTTCCAGCAGTTTTCTATCATTGAGGAGCCGTGTCTTGGAAGGCAGCTTTGATTGGCTGATTGGTTTCAAGAATTACCTGAATGTTAGAGCATAGTTTCTCACTGAGAAGGGCTCTGGGTTCAACTGGGAACCAAGTTTAAATGGTTATTGAATTGAGTTAAATGTTTCCGTTTTTAGCTTCTCTTCTCTCACTGTCCTCCAAACTCTGCCCCCAATACTTAGCAAGTATTTTGTGATTCTCAAGTCTGGTCAACTCCCCTCCTGTATATGGTCATGCGGCTGTTTTCTTTCTTTTTGTTTTGTTTTGAGGCCCATGTGGGTATCCTGCTACCTACTCTTTCTGTAAATGTCTGTGGGGTTTTGGATTTTTGTCTCAGTGTTTGATTTTAGATGATAATTAAGGTAGATTAAAATGTTTTTTTTTTTTTTTCAATATCTGCAGTATACACAGAATTCACTCTGTAGTCACATTTAGAAGACTTCCCTGTGTGGCACTGGGGCTGTCACTGTTAGTGGAGTGCCTGTCAGACTTGGTTCCCAGCATGACATAGCACTTGGGTGAAGTAGGGGGGATGTATGCGAAAGAAGTTCAGGCTCACCCTCTGCCGGTGCCAAGTTTGAGGCCAGTCCAGGGTACAGAGCTTGTCTTGAGGGATAAACAAAACAGGCCTCTTCTATATGCAGTTAGAATCTGTGCTTACCTGTGAGACCACACACACAACACAAACACACACACACCTCATATATATGCTTGCCTTTTGTTTGGAAGCTTCAGCTCTTTTTGTTATTTGGATATTTCAAAAGCCTTTCAACATAGAAAAGGTTAAAAAGAAGCAACGTATCACTTATAGTAGGGATGAAAGTGTTCTCAGCTTCTAAATATTCTACTTTGAAAGCAGTGTACAGTGAATGTAGTTGTGGAACCAGTTTATGATAGGAACTTTGTGAAGTTAGATAATACAGATTGGATAGTGCTGTGACTTCGCTGGTTGATCAGAGATTAAAAAAAGACATTGCTGGTGTAGAAAGTTTTTCAGTTAGGGATCGCCATCAATTCATGATTGAGGGAGCTTAACGCTCACTTGGGAAAGCAAGGGTTAACTGAAGAATTACAGCCTGAAAACAGTGAAAGTACTGTTGTTGAACTTTGGTCTTCAAGCCACAGGGGTTGTTTTATAAGTTTAGAATATCAAGGTGCATGCCTAGCAGCTAGTACAGACAATAAGACAATTAGGGTGTTCTTCAGGGTGCTAAGCAAAAAGGATAATTAAATCTGCCCTAATTAAAATTTTCAGATGTGATTCAAATTTTTTTTTTTAGTGGAAAAAAGCATAACGAAATTATATCTGGTTTGACAGGACAAACTGATACACTGCTTTCTATGAAAGCATTCAGGAGCTGTAAGCATAGCCCCTGTCGGTCCCTTGCAAACAAGTTGCTATCCTTAGTTAAGCTAACCCAAGAGTAAATACAATGATTTCCGTGTAGCATAGACCTAACAACAACAATGTTGTTTTATAGGTGGTACAGAGCCATCGTTTTTAATTCCATGTTTTCTTTCCTTCTTTTTGTAGGTAGTACAGAACCATTGTTTTTAATTCCGTTTTATTTTCTTTCCTTTTTGACAAAAACAAGGGAGAAAAGGTTTATTCTAGTTCACAGTTCCAGGTTACAGTAATCCATCATAGTGAGAAAGTCAAGGCCAGCAGAAGAGATCAGTGCATCCTAGTGCTCAGCTAACTTTTCTTCACTTATACAGCAGTGCTCCCAATTAATACGGATCTTATATCAATTAATGTAAGACAATCCCCCGTAGTCATGCCCACATGCCATTGTAACCCAGAGATCCCCCTTCACCCTACAGTGAGATTCTCGTCCCAGGAGATTCCAGATCCTGCCAAATTATAATTAAAACCAGCCATCACAACTGCCAAGAGCAGATATACCTTCAAGGAAATTCAGTCTGTGTGAAATGAAAGTACATACTCAGAGCTATGAGTGAATGCTAGTATGTCAGGGAAAGACCTGGCATAACTGAATTCAGAGGGAACAGTATCATACAGGGCCACCTCTTAGGCTACAGTAGAAAGGACTTTATATTTTATTCTAAGGTGTTTGGAAGCCATAAGGTTAAAAACAAAGGAAAAATGGCAATTAAAGAAGTGAAATGTTCCACCTAAATGGAGACCAAAGATAGCGTGGTGTATTCTGAAAAGAAATATAGTAAACAATAACAGAAGAGAAAGAACATGCATAAATACTGACGTATTATTTTTTAATTGAAAAGTTGGTATAGTTTTATTTATAAGTGGAAGGCAAATGAGATATTTACCCATAATATATGTGTATATATTTTTCTTTGCTTTTCAACAGTTTTAATAAATAGCACTGAACCTTGTTCCATGTACTTTTAATTTTAATTTCTAACCCAGAAAACTGGGTTAGAGCAGTGGTTCACTGGTTTAGAGCATATTTTTCTTTTGCAAAGAACTCAGAAATGATTCTCAATACCCATATAAGAGCTCACAGGCATCCCCAGTTCCAGGGATTAGACACCCTGTCAGGCCTCTGTGGGCGTCAGGGGTGCACCTAGTGCACGGATATACATGCACGCACAACACTCAACATATTTAAATAAATAAATCTAAATAGTAAAGAAATAGAATTGCAGTTCTACAAATTGACTTCATTGGCTAACAGATTACTATTTGAAGTTTGAAAGCGACTGTAAATTTTGTATTAGCTATTTATGACTTTTCCACGCATAAATTCTGAAAACTTAAACCAGAATCCGTTTATTGCCACATTTCCTAAGAATATATTAGAAGTACTTCCCCTTCCATTTTTCTTATACAGTAAGTTCTAATGCTGAAAAAGGTTTTGTGAATAAATGTTCTTTCCTGACATTGTCACCTGTCCTTGTCTTCCTGGTGTGAAATGGTAAGTGTTGTAAATTTCAAATGGATTTGTAAAATAGCAACAGAATTTATTAATGATCTATATTTAAGTGCACAGACCTCTAGCCAAAGTCAGCAGTTGTTCTATGTTGAAATTTTAAACAGAGTAAGTCATTTATAGAGAGTACGGAAGTCTTTAAATTATCATCTGGAAACAAATGAAATGAAATGTAAATTTTATGTTTTTAGCAAAGTATTAGCCTTTGATGGGATTAATTTTGGGAAAGTGCTTGTGGGAAGAAGAAAGCACACTAAAACATGAAAGTTATTGTGAAATATTAGGGAAAGTATTCTTCTGATATATTATTTGAATCTTTGTTTGCCTGCTTCCTCTGTAACTTTTATAAAGATAATTTAACTTGTTTAACCATTACATTTCTTATTTATATATGAATCTGTTAATATCCATATCATAGACTTTTTCTTTTTACTCTTTGAGTAAGGTCTCATTATATTGTTCATTGAGCTGTCATTGAGCTATTATGTAGCTCAGGCTGGTATCAAACTCAGAGTGCTGGGATTACAGGTATGGGCTACTATTTCTGAATTACAATTCACCTTTTAAAGTGTAGATCTTAGTATATTTAGTGCATTCATGGTGTTGTGCAACCATCATCCTTGTTATTTATTTTTCCCATTATTCCTAAAACAAACTATGTATCATTCAGTCACCCTGCTACCTTAGTTCCTTACAACCATCTTTGTACTTTTGTTTTTATGTATTCACGCATTCAATATGTTTCATGTAAATGGATTGGTCCAACATAGGGCTTTGGAGACTGGTGATGACCGCAGCTGCTTTGCCCCTGTCACCTCCTTTACTGTCTGCTGGGGTTCAATCCAAGGCCTAGTGTACGCTTGACAAGCGCTGTG
>NW_026591918.1:4193642-4216683 GCF_907164565.1 Psammomys obesus | reverse complement strand
TGCTGGGGTTCAATCCAAGGCCTAGTGTACGCTTGACAAGCGCTGTGTCGCTGAGCTGTCTTTTTCACCTCCAGTTATCACCTGTCTTTTTCCTTGTCTTTTGAGACAGGTTCTTTCCTTCTTGGATGTCATAATCCTTCTGCCTAAGCCTCACAGATGCTAAACTTACAGGCACTCATTCCTAACTGTCTTCTCTTACTTCGTGTTCTCTTCTGCAGGGTCATCAAATGAAGGCACATACGCATCCATACTTCATTCTTTTGTGTAGTCAGTAATAACTTGGTGTGTGGATAGGCTGCATTTGTTTATGTATTCAGTTGATAGACATTTCAATTGTTCTGTTTTTGATTGTTATGAACAATATTATGATGAATTTTTATATGCAAATTTTTTGAAGACGTGTTTTCTATTATTTTGGATAAATACCAAGGAGATTTGGAAGTTTTGGGTTGTACTCTAATTTTATGTTTAACACTTTAAGGACATAACACAAACTGTTTTATAAGGTGGTTACACCATATATTCAGTTAGATTTTAAGCTATCCAGTTTTAAGTTTTTATTTTCATGTATATTGAGTGTTAACTGAACTGAGTGGCTTCAGTTGATAGGGGAAAGACCATTTGAAGTAGTTTGCAAAGTTGACAGTACTTTTTAAAAAGTAAGTTTGAGATTATTACTGTTAATCTTTTGCTTTTTGTATTTGTTTCTTTTTCAGTTTTATCTCCAAGACACTAAAAGTAGTAATGGTACCTTTATAAATAGTCAGAGATTGAGTCGAGGCTCTGAAGAAAGTCCACCATGTGAAATTCTTTCTGGTGACATTATCCAGTTTGGGGTAGATGTCACAGAGAATACACGGAAAGGTAAGAGTATGGATCAGTTTTTCCTGTCATTTGTCTTTATAAGTTTTAAAGTTCTTTATTATGTTATAAAACATTACATTCTCGTAATAACGATTTAAATATGGATATACAAAGCCAAAAATTTTAGAAGTTACCTACTTCCTTTTTGCTTTTCTAAAATTATAAATTAAAGTATGTTACGGATATTTTTCATCATGTTATAAAAACAACAGCATAGGGAGCTGTGGGATCAGGAAGCGCAGGCTGCCGTGATAGCATACCCAGCTGAGAGAAACTTAAAGCGTAGATAGTCTCTTATCAGTGGCAGGATTTACTGAGACCTGATGAGCAGCCTGGAGACGGTTTGTTTACTGAGCTAGATGGTACAGTGGAACTCGGTCACAAAAGCAGAAGTGAAATTGGCTCTGAGGAGACGGGGTGGGCAATGGGGAAACACGCTCCAAGCGCAGCGGTTGGTCCAGTGTGCTCAGACACGTGGATGAGAAAGATAGAGTGAAACTCACTGTAGCCCAGCTAAAATTATAAAAATAGTGTAATGGGTGTTTTATCCTAAACATAATTCACTGTGGCTTTAAGGTCTTCACTGTTCTGTTTTCTCTTCTCTTTAACATGGCGATAAACTGTTAACATGCTTCTGACTATCTCATGGTCACAGGGTGATAACTGCAAACCTAGGTATCATTTTTCTCATACCAGTACTCCATGCAAAACGTGGGGGTAAAATGCTCTCTTGTGTCCGTGTGTGTGTGTGTGTGTGTGTGTGTGTGTGTGTGTGTGTGTGTAAGTAAGTCAATCTTACAGAAAGTGCTCCAAGCTTATATTTCTCTACGTGCCCCTGGCCTCATGAATAGATCACACACAGTCCAAAGAAGCCCAATAAGTGACAAATGAGAAGAGGAGATCCATGGTTGGTCTAGATCAGTTCTGGTTTCTCTCCTTGGGTTGGCTGTGTGCAACGCTATCACCAAGGGAGTCAGAGTCTGTCACCAAGAAATAGGAAAAGCCCTGAGGGCAAGCAGAAGTACTGAATGCAAGTGTAAGGTTTCCTGAAACTGGAAGTTCTCTAGCTAAATAATCAACTGCTTTTGAAAATTATTTATTTTACAATTCTAAAGCTCCCTGGCTCTAACTAGTTCACTATGTACTCTCTGATTATGAACTCTAGTGGCTGATTGATAAAATTAAACCATTTCTGTTACAAACCAAAAGAGGGCAGTTACACTTTATTAGTTTAATTCAGACAATGGAACAATAGCTTGGCAAATTTTTCCTTTTCTTTTCTGAGCATGATCTTAACTGATGATGCCCTAAATCATTAGACTCTGATATTTTGCACAGTACAATGCACTTGGCAGTGGTGCTGACTCATTTGTGTGCATTCTCTGTATAAACTTTCATTGCCCTTACAATGGTAGCCTTATTTTTGTTAGATTATTTTCCCTCCTCTCTAAGTTGTGTTTTGGTATTTGAATTTGTATAGAGTCAACCTACATTTACAGTTGTAAAGTAGAGGTTGAATCGTGATACAAAGTGTTGATTACTCCATAGTAAGAGAACTCACATTTTGCTGTCACAGTGAGAAGGGCAGCACTTGGCAAACCTATTTTGCTGCTGTTGTACTATAATTAGGCTCAAGTAAATGGAGTCTCACATGTAAGTAACCCTCAGAGACTTTGAGTACATTGTATTTCCTTCAGGAAATTCCTACTTGATATAGGGTTCTCAAAATTTATTAGGCATTAATTGATAAAAGAATGTAGTTGCCAGTTTTAGAAAATAGCTTAGTTAAGCTATGCTGAGCAAAGCCTTTAATATGCTGGTATATATGCAGATTTACAGGGGGTTGATTATAGAATGCAGCTTGCACCTCTTTCTAGTTCTTTTATTCTCTTACCCATCTATGACTGGAGAAGATTTAGTATAATTATTTGTACGGTATTATTTCTCCAATAGTAGGTTTCTGAAGGCTTCTTTGAATGTTTATGTTTTCTACCAACTTATGAAATAAAAATGCCTGTCATTTAAATGCTTTGGACATTTATCATCTCCACAAAGTTTATTTAATTTGGAGGCTGTTGAGATACAGGTATATTAGAAAACATGTATTACCTGTTCAAGCTTATGCTAGGAAAAATTATAGATTTTTTTTTTAATGCTAAACAGCAGTATGATGAGCTTTATATCACTTGAAGAATTCTGTATCTACAGTGTCACCAAATACAAGTCAGGAGGATTTTCAAAGAAAGGAAAGGCCACTTGTACATGCGACAGGTCCTTTAGTCAGACAACATTTATTGGGGCCTGGCATTCAGAAAGCCTTGAACTATACATTCTCTTTTTAAAAAATTGCACCTGTATGTCCCTGCAGGCCGGGATGTCGGATCCTTGGAGCTGGAGTTGTAGATGATTGTGAGCTGCCCAGCATGGGTGCTGGGATTAGAGCTCACGTCCAGTGGAAGAGCAGCAAGTGCTCTGATTGTTGAACTGTCTTTCCAGGCCCCCATTTTTTACTCCTTCTTTCTCTTTTCTTCAGGTGGGCCTAGAACTTCCTATATAAAACTGGCCAGTCTTTTGTTTATAAGAGATTCACCTGCCTCTGCCTCTGGAGTGCATTCTTCTTGTTCGCAGCTTATTCCAGCTGTCTTCTGTATGTGAGCTTTCTTTTTTGTTCTGGCTTTTCCTTCTATTTCCAGCTTTCTAATCTTGTTTTGTTTGTTCCTTTCAACACACACACACACACACACACACACACACACACACACACACACACTCACATTTATAAAGCCTTCCCTTGTCCATGCTCACTGAAAATTCCCATATTGGTTTTTATTACCTCATAGGAGGTACACCTATGGTACCTCCTTTTTATTTGTATGTCTGGTTGGTTTCCCTATTGAAATCTTCTTTTTTTGTGTGTATATATATATATATATTTTTTTTTAATTTAACTTTTATTAATTACACTTTATTAATTTTGTATCCCCCATAAGCCCCTCCCTCCTCCCTTCCCGGTCCCCCCCCCCCTTTTCTGCATGTATGCCCCTCCCCAAGTCCACTGATAGGGGAGGTCCTCCTCTCCTTTCTGATCTTAGTCTATCAGTTCTCATCAGAAGTGGCTGCATTCTCAGGGTTCTAGGTTATCTCCATGGATAGTCCTTGGAGTATGAGTCTCTGGGAAGTTCCCTGTGTTCAAATTTTCTGGTTCTGTTGCTCTCCTTGTGGAGTTCCTGTCCTCTCCAGCTCTTACTATTTCCCACTTCTTACATAAAATTCACTCTGCCCGACATTTGGCCATCAGGCTCAGCATCTGCTTTGACAGTCTGCACAGCAGAGGCTTTCAGAGGCCCTGTGTGGCAGGATCCGAGGTTGTTTCCTGTTTTCTTCTTCTGGCTTTCAGAGGCCCTCTGTAGCAGGTTCCTAGGTTGTTTCCTGTTTTCTTTTTCTTCTGATGTCCATCCTCTTTGCCTTTCAGGATGGGGATTGAACATTTTAGTTAGGGTCCTCTCTTTTGCTTAGTTTGTTTAGATGTACAGATTTTAGTGGGTTTATTCTATGTTGTATGTTTATATGAGTGAGTATATACCGTGTGTGTCTTTTTGCTTCTGGGACAACTCACTCAGGATGATCCTTTCCAGGTCCCACCATTTACCTGCAAATTTCATGATTTCCTTATTTTTCATTGCTGAGTAATACTCCATTGTATAGATGTACCACAGTTTCTGCATCCATTCTTCAGTTGAGGGGCATCTGGGCTGTTTCCAGCTTCTGGCTATTACAAATAAAGCTGCTACAAACATGGTTGAGCAAATGTCCTTTTTGTGTACTTGAGCCTCTTTTGGGTATATGCCTAGGAGTGGTATGGCTGGATCTTGAGGCAGCGCTATTCCTAGTGTCTGAGAAAGCGCCAGATTGATTTCCAGAGTGGTTGTATTCCCACCAGCAGTGGAGAAGGGTTCCCCTTTCTCCACAACCTCTCTAGCATGTGATGTCACTTGAGTTTTTGATCTTGGCCATTCTGATGGGTGTAAGGTGAAATCTCAGGGTTGTTTTGATTTGCATTTCCCTAATGGTTAATGACATTGAGCATTTCTTTAAGTGCTTCTCTGCCATACGATTTTCCTCTACAGAGAATTCTCTGTTTAGCTCTGTTCCCCATTTTTTAAGTGGATTACTTGGTTTGCTGCTTTTCAGTTTCTTTAGTTCTTTGTATATACTGGATATTAGCCCTCTGTCAGATAAAGGGTTGGTGAAGATTCTTTCCCAATCTGTAGGCAGTCGCTTTGTTTTGATGACGGTGTCCTTTGCTTTACAGAAGCTTTTCAATTTCATGAGGTCCCATTTATTGATTATTGCTCTTAGAGCCTGTGCTGTTGGTGTTCTGTTTAGGAAGTTTTCTCCTGTACCAATGAGTTCTAGGGTATTCCCCACTTTTTTTTTCTAGCCGATTTAATGTGTCTGGTTTTATGTTGAGGTCTTTGATCCACTTGGACTTCAGTTTTGTGCAGGGTGATAAGTATGGATCTATTTTCATTTTTCTATATGTAGACATCCAGTTGGACCAGCATCATTTGTTGAAGATGCTGTCTTTTTTTCATTGTATGGTTTTGGCATCTTTGTCAAAAATCAAGTGGCCATAAGTGTGTGGGTTTATTTCTGGGTCTTCTGTTCGGTTCCATTGATCCACCATTCTGTTTCTATGCCAGTACCATGCAGTTTTTATAACTGTTGCTCTATAGTACAGCTTGAGATCAGGGATGTAGATACCTCCAGAAGATCTTTTATTGTAGAGGATTGTTTTAGCAATTCTTGGTTTCTTGTTATTCCATATGAAGTTGAGAATTTTTCTTTCCAGGTCTGTAAAGAATTGTGTTGGCAATTTGATGGGAATTGCATTAAATCTGTAGATTGCTTTCGGTAAGATGGCTATTTTTACTATATTAATCCTGCCAAACCATGAGCATGGGAGATCTTTCCATCTTCCCATATCTTCTTCTAATTCTTTCTTCAGAGACTTGAAATTTTTTTCATACAAGTCTTTGACCTGCTTGGTTAGGGTTATACCAAGGTACTTTATGTCATTTGTGGCTATTGTGAAGGGTGTTGTTTCTGTAATTTCTTTCTCAGCCCTTTTGTTTTTTGTATACAGGAGTGCTACTGATTTTTTTGAGTTAATTTTGTATCCGGCCACTTTGCTGAAGGTGTTTATCAGCTGTAGGAGTTCCCTGGTAGAGTTTTTGGGGTCACTCATGTATACTATCATATCATCTGCAAATGGTTATTGAGATCTTAAAGGGACCTAGACATAATCACCTTTTTTTTTTTTCCAACATTTTTCCTAGCAATGCTGCTTTGCAGCCAGCAAGTTCTCCACAGCACCACCATATCTCATGGCCCAAAGTAAAAAGCAAAGAAAAAGAATACGTTAGCCACACAGTGGTGGTACACATCTTTAATCCTAGCCCTTGGGAGGCAGAGGCAGGTGGATCTCTTTGAGTTCGAGGTCATCCTGGTCTACAGAGCAAGTTTCAGGACAGACAGGCACAGAGAAATTCTGTTTGGGTAGGGGCTAAAGAACAAGCCTGTCGTAATATTACTAATGGTATGTTAAGAGAAATAAAATGGTGAAATATGAATGTTGAGAAAAAGACTGTTATCAACTAGGTGAACTTGAAACAAGACTTGGAGAAACAGCAGCTGCTGAATCTAGGCCTACAAGATTTTTGTCATATCAGTAAAATTATTTGTCTAAGATTGCTGGCCTCCCATTAAAAGGACTAGGAACTAACATGAGTGAATCTTTCCTGAAAAGTCAGGTATTTTGAACATCAAATTATAATAGCATTGGATTTAAGGATGCTAAATATGTTTAAGTTGATGAGTTTATACTAAAACTAAAAAGGAAACTGGATTTTTTATTACTTTTGTAAGAACTTAGAAGAAATCATTTGCCATTCTGAAAACTGGTAAAGAAAGAGAAAGAATAGAAGCACTCGTATCTCCTGTCCTGTGCGAGGAAGAGCTTGGTTGGTAGGGTAAATCATTGGTAGAATGCTTGCCCAGTGTGCATGAGGTCCTAACTTGACCTCAGTACTTGGGGACAACAACTATCACAACAAACCTCAGTTATAGGTAAGATTTAAAAAGAAAGTAGTTGAAGAGGCTGGAGGGATGGTTTAATGGTTAAGAGCAGGTTTTGCTCTTAGAGGACCAGACTTGAGTTCTCAGTGTCCACATCAAGCGCTCAGATTCAAAGTTCTGACTCTAGCGCCAGGATATCTGACACTGTCCCCTGGACTTGTCAGGCTTCTGTGCTTGTGTGTACAAAACCACACATAGATAAACACCGATGCACATAACTAAAACATAAGTCTTTTAAAAACTAGTTGAAGGTTGAAAGCTTTGTGGTAACTAAACTACAGTTCTCAAGAGAAGACAGAGTGATAGAATACTAATTTAATTTTAGAATGAAAGCACTGTTGATTCACCTACCTTTCTCTGCATTCTTAAAGCCTAAGAATTAGAAGCCTTAAAAAGTAAAAAAAAACTTCAAGATAAAAAGTCTTAACAATTACTTTATATCAAATGGTAAAAAATAGATTAATGCAAATTATTTCAGTCTAGAAATACTAATATTTGATTCAGATCTTGTTTTTTAAAATGTTGTTCTTGCTTCTTGTTGTCAGTCTTCCGTTCTTCAGATGACTGCTAAGTATAAAATGGTACTGGCTTTTCTACTCTACAGAGAATGATTAGAGGCAACGCTGGATATAATATACCCCATTGTTTCTCTTTCTCATCTGAAGGCCTCCAAAATATTTTAAACCAAACAAACTGAATATGGGTCTCCTAATTGGCATTTGTCTGAAGAGGTAAATAGAGGCTGAGTGCATACCACAAAGTAAATAAATCTCAAAATCAAAATAAATGGTCTGTGTAGGCAACAGAAAAGAAACAGTGGCAGTCGGCTCATGGTGTTACTTTGATTTGTAGTAGTCTATATCCATGGAGTCGATATAAGTGGTTCTTCCACATGTGTTTTGTTGCCTCTGTTTGTACACACCTGTTTTTCATATTTAACATTGATGAAATTTATATCTGATTTAGCATATCTGTATATTTAATGTGGCAATGTTCTGATGCTCCATTTTTTTGTGGACAAACTATTTAAATTATCTTAGTCTTTGAGTATGAACTGTAGCAATCCTTTTTGTGTTGATTTTGAGAGCAAAATAGGTTTAAAATATTTCATAGACTTTTTAGAACATTATTATTATTCTAAGTATTTCTTTCATAATACCAGATTCTCTGAAAGTGTTTGAAAGGGGTTGGGGCTGATGGCCAGATAAACTTGGAAAATGTATCTTAATACTGTACAAATATCCTTTAAGTCTTTTGTTTTTGTCCTGGGAATTGAATCTAGGCTTTGCGTATATGCAGGGCAATTGTTCTACCACTGAGCAATAGTCTCAGCTTTTTCTTTCGTCTCCTCATCTGCAAAGAAAGCTCAGAATTAATACACATAAAAACTTGTTAAACTTCTTTTGACTCAGTTGAACTCAATCTGAGTAGATCAGGCTGGTGTGGAACTCAGAGATCTGCCTGTCTCTGCCTCCCAAGGGCTGGGATTAAAGACATGTGTCAGCACCGTGTGGCTCCTAATTCCTTTTTGTTAACACGTTTTAGCATAATATTTGGGAAAAGTCTACTATACCAGGTTATATTAAAACATGCCTATTACATTGTTTTTTTTTTTACTTGATTTTTAAATTTTTTTTTCTTTATTAATTACATTTTATTCACTTTGTATCCTCCCTGTGAGTCCCCCCTCCTCCCGTCCCAATCCCTCCCTTCCTCCACCCTCTGCATGCATGCCCCTCCCCAAGTCCACTGATAGGGGAGGACTTCTTTTCCTTCCTTCTGATCCTAGTCAATTAGGTCTCATCAGGAGTGGCTGAGTTGTTTTCTTCTGTGGCCTGGTAAGGCTGCTTCCCCCTCAGGGGGATGTAATTAAAGAGCAGGCCAATCAGTTCATGTCAGAGACAGTCCCTGTTCCTATTACAATGGAACCCACTTGGATACTGTGTGCAAGGGTCTTAGGTTATCTCCATGCATAGTCCTATTACATTGTTTTAAATGTTTGCCTGTTGCTAATCTGAAAAACCATTAAGGTTTCTATGCTTCTGAGTATCTACTTGAGATGAAGTCTTCTTGCAGATAGGGTTGGCTGCATAGTCAGACATGGACTTTTACTGCCTAGTCAGTATTAGTCCATGGTTCACTTCATTGGTTTATGTATTAGTCCATTTGCTGAACTTTAGAGTCGTCTAGCTGACTGGTAGAATTCCTGATGTGATGTGTCACATGCTGGCCCTGGGACCTGCAGTTTGATTCTGTAGTTTATCCACCTCTTCTTCCTGTAAATTTATAAAAAGCTTTTTGTTAGCATATTTTAATTAGGTATAATAATGTGTTTTATTACATTTTGTACATGTATTTGAAACATTTGGTTATATTCACCAATTATCTTCTATTGCCCCTTCCCGTTCGTTGGTAATGCCCTTCTTTCAAAATAGCTGTTCTTCTACTTTTACCACTCTTATGCCTTGAGAACATACATGTTTAATTAGTGGTACTTATAGGAGCTGAAGTCATAAATTTTATAATACCACATGCCTTCACTGAGGTTAGCTATTTGGACGGAAATGCTAGGGGCCACAAAGAGCCAGGTGCTAATTGTGCAATGGCATCACAAGTCTTTGGGTTAGGCTCTAAGCATTGGGGATCTGAAACTGCTAGAAAGGGGTAACATCTTGCTTTAATTTTTGGTCCTTTTGTATCAACAGTTAGGATATTAGGGAGGAGGTAAGAGTCAAAAAATGAGATGAGGTTTTGAAGGAAGGGCACAATTGGCAGCAATATTTTAAGGACTAAGTGAAGTGATTCTGAGGCAAAAGAGAGTTGGAGGATAAGATAAGAGATTTTGGAATAAAGATCTGAGGATGCAGGGTACTTTTAAGGGAAGAGAGGTTTGGGCAAAAAATCTGAAGGTCTAGAGGTAGAGAGAGGGCATAGACGGAATGAAGCAGGGCAGAAGGGAAAACTAAGATAATATGGGAGGGAAAGGAATCTCTTGCTCTGGAGTTTGATCAAAGTCTTTCCCAGCTGAGAATTCCAGCACAAGGAGGTGGAGAGATGGTTCAGTGGTTAAAAGTACTTTCTGTTTGTCTTAGGGCTTCTATTGTGATAAAACACCATGACCAAAGCAACTTAGGGAGGAAGGGTTTATTCCAGCTGACAACTTGTAGTTCATCATACAGGGAGATCAAGGCAGGAACCTTAGGCAGGAAACTGGAGGCAGGAACTTATGGAGAGGCCATGATGGGGCATTGCTTACTGGGGAAAAAAAAATGCATGTGGTTATGTTAGCAAGAAGATAAAGAACATCACAGATCAGATGTGTAAAAATGGGGTTGTTAACAGTAAGATATTTGAGATTGCATGTAACCTGAATAAGAGACCTATGGCAGCAGCTTAGAGGATGTGTCTATGAAGGAAGAAGCCAAATGATTCATGGCAGTAATGGCTATTCCAGTCAGAACTTTGAAGTAGATGGTTCTTTGTCTGTGTTAGCACTTCCGGTATATAACTAGTTCCTGAAAACAAATACCGACTAAACTGTGCTAAATTCCTTAAATTTAATATACATTTACAGATGATACTACTTTTCCTTTTCATCTTGATACTATGATTGTAATTGTTTAACCTATTATACCCTTAGAGCAATAATTATTGTGTGTGTATATATGTATATATATGTTTATATATACATATATATATATGTATAGACAAATTTCCTTGTGAGACTCAGTGAGTTTTGGCAGATGTACACAGCCACTTTAAGTACTGCTTTTAAAATCATTAGACAGTGTGTTTTTGTCTGCCCACATTAGCTTTAAGTCAGTTTAGTAAACTAACAAATTTGTTGAACTGTAGTGGTGCAGAATTTTAAGAACAGAGAAATCAAAACTACGAATCTTTAAATTGGAAGACATGTTTTTCTGTAAAAGACATAGTCATCTGTACAGTCGCTGTACGTGGGAGGTTTGTCTCTTGAAAAACTCAGTAGGAAAAGGAGTGAGAGGCAGTATTGTGAGTTGTATACAGAGGGGCTGCCATGACTTTATCAGAAGGTGTTGGGGATGTAGGAAAACGACCATGTGAAAGCTGCCTGGAGAGCCTCCTATGCAGGTCAGAGCAGCTGTGCACGGGAAGAGTCGGGAGGCACCCGCGCTTGTCAGCAGGCTTGGTTTTCTCAACTTCACCATCTAAACTGTAAATCAAGGACTTTAAAGTCTTATGAAGAGACATATTGGAGACAGAATAAGGACTACTTTTTAAAGGGTAGTATATTAGGTATGATGTAAACAAACTGGGACAAAACTGTTTCATTCCTCTCTTTATTATTTCTGTACACTGGGCAGTTGACTTTTCATTGTCTTAAGGAATTGGAAGTTTTTCTAAGGTTGTAGATACTGTCGTTAAACTACTAGATTTATTTACTTTTCTAGAAATTATTACTTTTAAGAATGAAATACAAGTTTAGATATGAGACCCACCAAGCTTCATATTTTTAAACACTTATTTTATTTGTTTTAACCAGTTACCCATGGGTGTATTGTTTCCACAATAAAACTTTTTCTACCAGATGGTATGGAAGCCCGACTCCGCTCAGAGTGAGTATAATTTAGTGCTGTGAAATTTTGGATCAATTGTCTTGGTTGGTAATATTCAGAGTGATGATATTCTGTTAATACTACAAGATTGCTTTACTATATTAAACCTGATATAGTACCTTTTGGCAGATTATATACTTCAGTTTACTTGCTTTTTATATTATCTGAAAATCTAGTAAATAATAATGTATCAGAGGTAAAGGTTGTTTTGTTTCTAAATTTACTTTTACAATGTACACTTGAATGGATAATTTTTTTGTAATTTTTAGGACATGTCAGGATATGGTGAATGATAACTGTATTCCTTTTGATATATGTTTACTATAAAACTCTTTAAACCAAGTGCTTATGGAGTTAATGTAGGTGTCATTGTCTTCCAGAACCTGATGATGCCAATATAGTCAATATTTTTGAGAGTTTTTTTTTTTAAATCCCCCCAAAGTTATATTTTATGTTTTATATGAAGGGATGTAAAGTTCTATTATGAAGTCTAGAGGTAAACATAAATAAATAAATAAATAAATAAATAAATAAATAAATAAATAAATATATATATATATATGGTAAACATAAGTATATCCTTATGGTAGGGGCTAGGAAGTATTTAAATATTAATGCTTTTTCTTTTTAAATTTAAGGACAGCCTTAACTATGCTAGATGCTTGTTTCCTTGTTTCAAAAGAGCTTCCTGTTATGATAATCTATATTTTACTAATGGCTCACATGATTTTGATTATGCCAGAATACCCAGAGTTTAAGGAAAAGTTGAGTAATGAGTAGGGAAGAGAGAAAGACAAAGCAGAAAGAGCCCTCCCGTCCCCATTACTGTAATTGTCTCTTTTTTTTCTGTCATTAGAATTATATATTTTATGCTTTTCTTAGGGCCTAGCATAGTTTTTTTTTTCTCTGTAGTTTTATGGCTAGATTATGCAAAGCAGAGATGATAAAACATGAAATTTAAAATACCATTTATTTTAATTATAGTTTATTAAAATGCAATTACAGTTTATTAAAAATTGCAGTAAAGTTTAAGAACTTTAACGTAACAAAGCCTTTATGGGTCAAGAATTAAGCTTTTAGTTGTATAATACGTAATCGATTCACCAATGACATATAGCTTTTTTAAAGACTACTGTTTGCAGTTGATATGAACTATAGTTGATATGAGATCATTTTTGATAGAGCTAAAAGCTTTGAGCAGTCATGTATGTCTTCTGTGTTCTTAAGTTCCATCTAATAGAAGAAGTGGGTTTTCATGTGTATGTATGTGTGTGTGTTTGTGTGTGTGAGTGAGTGTGCGTGTGTGCCATGGCGCGTGTGGAGGTCAGAGGACCACCTTGGTGTTGGTGCTTGCCTTCCAGCTTCTTTGAGGCAGGGTTTTGTGTTGTCACCACTCTTTGATAGTTAAAATATCTTCTAACTATTTCTTGTTTTCTTCCCCCAGCCCCTTTAGTGGCTACATATGTGAATGTTTGTGTGCATATGTGTATTGCCTGCATGCGGAGGGGAGGGCAGCCTCAGGGTCTCATTGAGCCCCAGGGACCTCCCTGTCTTTACCTTCCAAGTGCTGAGGTTACAGGCATGCTCTAGCACTTGACCTTTTACAGGGTCCTGGGGATGCTTGAGCAGCAGGGACTTTACCTGCTGAAGATGCTCCCTAACCCGTTTAAAGGGCTAGTAAACATTACCTCATTGAACATCTTGCTTCAGTTTAGAAAACAAGTTTTGAACGAACAGTTCTCTAAAGCTGTATGAATATCTGAGTAGACTTTAGGGTAGGCAGCTCAGTGAAAGCCTTACTCCACCTCTTCTATGACTTTGCAGGCCTTTTTCATCTGAGACATAAAGATAAATCATAAGACTTACTGAGCAGGAACTTTACAAGGCTTAAATATAGTTGTATATTTAAAGAACTTAGTGTAGTATCTACCATATAATAAATCCCTGATAAACATTAACTGCTGCTATTGTAATCTAATTGGGAATTTAAATGGTAAAATACATTAAGAATGCCAAGTCCACGTGTGAATGATGTGTACAGTTTTTTAACTTCAGTAGGTAGTTATGATAATTTCTTAGTTTTTGTTATATTTTATAATTTTCATAGAAATTGCTTATAACTTTACAACCCTAACATTAAATAACAGTTTTGACTTCTAACATTCCCTTGCTATACTTTTTATATACAAAAGTTTTTCAACAATTCAAAGTATACCTATATCTAATATAGATTTTGTAAAAATCAAATATATTTGCAGAATGTGTTATTTGACTTTTGTAGCCTTTTGTTGTTGTTGTTGGTGGTGGTGGTGGTGGTGGTAACCAGATTTCATGAGAACAGAGACTTTTTTTTTTGATCACTAAGAAAACCAGATTTTAAAACAAGATTAAAAAAATATGTATATGGATATAACAAATACACACAGAGAGAAAAAGAATACATAAAAATGGTTATCTCTGGGTGTTAGGATTGAATAATTTTAGTTTATTTTTTTTATACCTAACACATTTTCCATATTAAACGTATATTGCCTGTACAGTCAAGGAAAATCAAATTATGTTTAAAACATCCATTTTAGTTTTATAGAGTGAAGAAAAATATTTGTAGTTAAAACTTTTTAAAAACCTTTACTAGGCAGCAAGTTTCTTAAGGCCATCTGATAGGCTCTGTGAATGCAGGGGTGAATTGATCGTAATTCCTGAGACACAGACATGTAATCAAATAAATATAGTTAAGATTTATACATGCTCAGTGAAGTCTCTGTAAGATATCCTGGTGTGCAGAAAATGGGTAGTTAAACTTAACTCTCTACTGTGTATTCCATACCAGGTCAGTTTCTCAGCAGTTTATACAAGCTTTACCAGTTGAGTCTGGGAATGTTCCCAAATCAGCCTTCAAGCTGTCAAGTTGACACTAGGTTGGTTTCTAAGATGTGAAGTGTAGGGGATGTAGGTGTCATGCTTTTTCTACATTCCTCTACGTGCCTTCAAGACACATATCGTCTCTTCCAGAGCTTTGTAAAACAGGGACGCTGGCTTCCTTAGCTGCACATTTCTCATGAAAGTAAAAGGTAGTATTTGCTTGGTTACTATTCCAAGCCATTGTTTAAAACTACTTGTTTATATCAACACACTTAATACTTAAATTTACAGGACCACTTCTTGAGGCCTGTGTTGCTTAGTTACTTTGCCTTTTAGCTGGTAAGTAGAGCCAGTTTGGTCTAGTTGGTATATTTTCTGAGCTTGTATGTTGACTTGCTGCTGCTTCTTTGTCAAAAGTTCTTTATCAGGCTCAAAAGGGAATTAATGTCAGTTGATGATCTCTGTTGTGTTTGCTCTGAATTCAGTTTCATACATACATGAAAACTTTGAGTTAGTCTCAAGATGTCTAGGTGAGATTAGTTGCACTGTCTTTACAGCTAAAGTTGTTCTTGACTAGAGCAGCTTTCCAAACTAGAGCAGGCTTTCCAAACAAAAGCCTTTTTTTTCCAACTGTGCTTATTAAAGACTTCTGCATAGGAGCAGTTAATTTTTGATAATTTGGGTGTTACAAATTAAAAATACATGATTGGAAAGGTACTTCAGTGTGTTGAAATGCTAAAAATAAGAAGTCATTACAGCACTCAAGGCACAATACATTTTGAAATTGAAATTTGTTTTAAAGAAAATAATGAGTAAAAAGTAGTTATATATGTATTAGTTTATTTTTTAAGAATGTCATATGTTTATGAAAGGATGAAAGATAACTCATAGTCTTCTAATTACATGAGTAAACACATGAATTTTATACAAGATATTCTGGTGCTCTAGTTCCATTCCCTCTGTTTTCAGGAAATTAGATAAAATTCTAAATTTTACTTTGCAGTGTCATCCATGCTCCATTACCGAGTCCTGTTGACAAAGTAAGTTGTGAATGATTGTTTTCCAAACTTTGAAATATTATTTCATTCAAGTATGTATATTTAATATGTTTTACCAATAAAAAAACTTTTAATATGGCTATGTAGTTAATATAACCTTCATTGTCTGGAAAATTTGGAATGAGTGTTTCTTCAGAAAAAGCTTTTGTAGCCCAGGTAAACCACTGACTGAGCAGACTAAATGTACCTGGTTTTGTGCCTTGCCAGAGGTAAGTAGTATTAATTGTTACCTTTTATTCTGAAGTACAGTTCTGTCTAGGAATTTCCCAAAGCTTTCTATCCAAGAAGTTACTTAGTATCTGCACATGCAGCAAAGCAGCTCTAAAATGGAATTGCGTAAATTGTTCTTTTAATGCCATTGAAGATTGATTTTTGACACTGCAGATTAGAAATTGCAGTAATTGATGGCTGAGTTTTGTTTCTGTTTAGGAGTAATGGTGCACTGCAAGTATAGGTGCCATCGCTAAGTAACAGAGTGTGGCCAAAGAGCGAAGCCATACATACCTCTTTACTATTTGGCGTTACATTTACATTGGACTTTTTTAATCATGTGGTTCTGTATTCAATAGTCCCGAAAAGCCCTTACTGAGGTTTATTCTAGTACAGTTGGGTTCTAAGCAGTTAGGCTGATTTGTAGTTTTTGGACATTATTTTTCTATCTTGTGAAATTTTATATATAATAATAAAAAATTTTCAGTTTAATTTTTCAGTGAGTGAAGAGTGTGAAATTTCATTTTATCCTCTAACCTGACATGTATTTTCAAGTAACATTTTGAAGAATGTTGTTTCTAAGTGACATATTGACACATTAATGAATTAATTAGTAATGAATTGTAAAAGAAAAACATGACTGTATTGGTTAGGAGTTATTATTCCTGGTTATGAAAAGTCTCAGTATCTTTGTGCTATAAGTTTGATTTGGCTTATAAAGTTTCACAGTAGTGCTTGCTTCATCATCTTGCTTATAAGTCACAGCGATTGAAATCTGAGAGACTAGGTCGATTAAAAATATTTTATGTGCATATTTAGGAAAATAGACATTTTATGGAATTGGTTTGTTTTTAATTCTTTAAGGGCATTTTATTTTGTGTGCATTCTGTCTTTGCAAATGGAGATAAGACAATGATTTTCAGGAGTTGGTTCTCTCATTTTAGCATGTGGATATTGGGATTGTCCTAGTTAGTGTTACTATTGCTGTGCTAAAACTCCAAAAGCAGTTTGGGGAGGGAAGGGTTCATTTATTTGGCTTATGCTTTCACATCACCGTTCATTATCAAAGGAAGTCAGGACAGGAGCTCAAATGGGGTGGAATAGGAGCTGAAGCAGAAGGATACTGCTTGCTATCCATGCCTTGCTCAGTCTACTTTCTTACACAACCAAGGACCACCAGCCCAGGGATGATACCACCCACAATGGTCTGGGCCTTCCCCCATCAATCACTAATTGAGAAAATGCTCTACAGGCCTGCCTGCAACCTAATCTTATGGAGTCATTTTTTAATTGAGGCTCCTTCCTCTCATGACTTAACCTATGACAAGATGACATAAAACCATCTAGCACAGGGATCACACTGAAGTTATCAGACTTGAGAGCAGGCACCTTGACTTGCTGCACTGTCTTATTGACTATTAATAGCCTTCTTAATGTGCCGTTTTCTGCGATTATTGACATTATCTTGTTTTATTTTCTAGGTTGCTGCTAACACTCCAAGTATGTACTCTCAGGAACTATTCCAACTTTCTCAGTATCTACAGGTAAAAGTAAATCTTGAGAATTCTTAGCTTTTAAAAGTAGCTTAGTATCTCCTTTGGTATCCTGGTGGGTAGAGTCTTTCAGAGGTCCCCTGTGGAAGGCTTCTGCTGAGTGAAGTTTCAGCCTCTTCCCTACGGTCCTCCTTGTTGTTTAGCTTTTTTAAGGCTATAGATTTTAGTATGTTTATCATATATTATATGGCTAGTATCCACTTATATGTGAGTATATACCATATGTGTCTCTCTGCTTCTGGATTACTTCACTCGGGATGATCTTTTCTAGTTCCTTCCATTTGCCTGCGAATTTCATGGTTTCCTTGTTTTTAATTGCTACGTAAATGTACCACACTTTCTGTATCCATTCCTCCATTGAGGGATATCTAGGTTGTTTCCAGATTCTGGCTATTACTCAGTGGCCGGCTCTTTGATCACCTGAATTTCATCTGAGATCTAAAAGACTATTTCCAGAAGTACTACATTTATGGGAGTTTGGTTCAGAATTAAACTAATGGAATGGAATTTTAAAAAAGATGTAATGACACCATCTAGTGGAGGTAGATTCTAAAACTGTGGTTGGCCGGTAGCTTTGTTCATCACTAAAACTTTTTGTATCTGTTACTTCCTGGATATTAGGAATGTTTCAAGAGCTTAAAATAAAATATGGCAAATAGCCATTTTAATGTGGATTCTCAGGTGATGGTGTTTTTATTAGATTCCTCAATCTGCATTAAAACAAATTACTTCTAATTCTACAGTAGGCCAGATTCCCCTAGTCATTGTTTATTGAGGATGTGGAGAGCAGTAAATTATTGTTTTAAACCTTAAGTGCTATCTTTAAAGCAAAGATACCTCAAAGATAGAATGATAGTGTGTGTCCTTCTGGTACTGACAGGAATGACAGGATGAAGGTGTGCCAAAGCCACAGCTGAATGATGTGGGCATTTTACCTTCACACTCTGTGAAGGGGATGCTGTTAGCTATTAAATGTTGACCACAGAGTACTCTTGCTCTTCAGTGTTTTCACCATATTCACATATAAGCTAATATTTAATGGGCTCTTGCTTTTTAAATATTAACTACTACTCAGTGACATCATCAGGGGGAGAATCAGAACACTTGAAAATGCTTTAAGCTCTGAGTAGTCTCTCTTTTAAATATATATATATTTAAATAACATTGTAAAAAGGAGAACCTAAAAACTATTACTATTTTAGATACCATGTTGTAGAGCTGCTGTAAAGTATCTTTGTTTTAGTTTGAAATACATTTGTCTCTAGGTATATAAATATTTCAAAAAACCATGTGTGAATTTATGAAATACAAGCAGAAACAGAAACATTTGTTAATTTTTCTAACCTGCTTTTGAAAGTTGCTCTTTTAGTAGATTACCAATAAAAAGAAAACAGAAATGAGTAATTTGTGGGGGAGAAGTTATTAGACTACCTGTTACATCTGTACCTGCAGTCCAGTGCATGGGCTGAAATAGTGAGCTAAAACCATGGTGTAATTTGCGAATATATGCAAACCATACTGAGTATTATTCTTCAGAGGTGCTGCTGAGCTCATTAGATTTTTTTGTGTATGACTTATGTTAGGAGGCCTTACATCGGGAACAGATGCTGGAACAGAAGTTAGCCACACTTCAGCGGCTACTGGCCATCACCCAAGAGGCCTCAGATACTAGTTGGCAGGTACTGTATTTACTTATATTCAAGAAGCTTTTAAACATTTTAATAGTTGTTTTTTTTTTTTTTTTAAGTGTTGAATGAATAAGATTCTCTGGCAAACAAAAGTAAAGTTATATCTTAAACAAATGTTGAAACAGTGTTTTGTAGTAGATTTTGATTGATTTCCCAATTTTCTTTCTTTTGTTGGCAATAAAATCTGTTCTACATAATTTGTTATTGTTGTTACTCTGGGTTTTTATTTATATCTATTTTTTTCAACAGGCTTTAATAGATGAAGATAGACTCTTATCACGGTTAGAAGTTATGGGAAACCAGTTGCAGGCATGCTCCAAAGTAGGTAATTTAATTTCAGGTACATAGAAAGAACTTATGGTGTTTTCTGCAGTTTCATTTCTTTATATAGTTCTACAATTCATTTATATCTTTGTCATAAAAAAAAAAATTCAGGTATACCTGTAAGTAGGAAGAGTTGTAGTACACGCCTGGGTCCAGTTCTGACTCCTTTTTTCTATTGCAGTTGATATTTATTGAAGAGATGATTTGCCTTCTGGATTGTGACTTAGTCTATACTGCTATTAAAACATTTTTCTAGCTCTTTCTCTAGGCATGAAATAATAGATATTTGGTCTGGTTTAGGTTATGGTACTTGTTTGTCCCCCACTTCTACCTTCCTTGGCCAACAACACAACACTTTATGGGTGGTGGTGTTCTTCAGTCAAAGACAAAATAATGGTTAGATGGTGTTTCTTTTAGGATTTTATTATTCATTGATTCTTCACTAGGTCCATTATTTCATTAAAGATACTTAACTTGTAATTTAATTCTATCATTCCTTCATTTACTTAGCTGGATTACTTCTTCAAAGAGAATTTTTTTCCTCATGAACCATTTTGTTACTCTAAGCACATTTTCTACAGGGGAAAAAAAAAAAAACCCAGAATAAGTGAGCCCCCAATTATTTATTAGATTGAAACAGAATAAATTGATTCTTTTTTATATACAAGCAAATGACAATGAAGTACTTTCTCCTTTGCTTAGAGTTAAGTATATTTGCTATATTTCAGTCTATATTTGTAGTTATCTTTGTTGATGATCAACTTAATAAGTATTGGCAATAAACTTTTTAGTTTCTGTAAAAAGTTGGTGCTCTGGCTAAAACAAACTTCGATAGCTTCCTGTGGCCAAACTAGACAGGATGCTTCATGCTCATTTTACACATTACTAGTTACAGACCTGGGGTCTCCTTTTTCCTCGTGATGGTCTTACTACATTTGTTTTAACTGTTATTCTAAAATGATTGATGTTTTGATAGCAATGATTTTTGCTCATAAGTGGAACTGTGATAGCTTCCACAGAATATGAATAATCTTAATATTTGAGAGAAATTATTTGCCTTTAATTCTTTCCATTGGAATTAGTATAGTTTCTGAAGGCATAAGTTACTGGCACAGCTTGGAAATACAGATTTAGTTAATGGTAGCCAATATTTGTGTTTGGGAGTGCCTCAACATACAAATTTGACTATTGTAATGTGTTTATTTCTTTCAAAGGTTAAGCAATTTTTAAAGGAGAGTAGTTTGGGTATAATATAGGTGTCTTTTATTCTAGAATCAAACAGAAGATAGTTTACGGAAGGAACTTATAGCACTGCAGGAAGATAAACACAACTATGAAACAACAGCCAAAGAGTCTCTGAGGCGGGTTCTTCAGGAGAAAATTGAAGTGGTTAGAAAACTTTCAGAAGTTGAGGTATTTCACTTATATTGTTATTGTTTTTAAAGAGTTATTTTCTTGTTAAAATTATATGTCTGTGTAGTTGGTGTGTGGGTACATGTATGCAAATAAAGGTGTCTACAGAAGTCCAAGGTCTTTCTTTGATCCCCTGGACTGGGAATTATAGGCAGTTTTGGGCCATCTGACATGGATGCTGGGAACTAAACTACCTTTGCCTGGACTGGAACATACTATGTGGACCAGATTGGCCCCAAGCTCTCAGAAATGCACCTAGTTTTGTCTCCCAAATGGAGACAAATGGATGGGATTAAGGACATGCCAATACCATGTCTGGTGGGAATTGATCTTTTGGCATAAATGTTTGCTGACTTTTCATGGAGGATGGCAACATAAGACTTGAGAATTTGACTACTTACCCATCCTCTAGAGAAGTGGTTCTCAACCTTCCTAATGCTGAGATTATTTGACAGTTCTTCATGCTGTGGTGACCCCCATTTCTACTTCATAACTGTAATCTTGCTGTGGTTATGAATTGTAAGGTGAAATATCTGTTTCTGATGGTATTAGGCACCCAATGAAGGGGTCATTCCACCCATAAAAGGGTCATGACCCACAGGTTGAAAACCACTGCTCTAGAGTAACACTGTGTCTTAGGCTTTAGACGTTAACTGTCTTGTAGGTCCTAGGAACAATCAAAATGTGATTCTTGGGTCTGAGAGTTTAGCTCAGTGGGTATGAGCTTAGCATGTATGAGGACCTGGATAGTTTGTATTATGGTCTTATTCTATAGTATGTACTTTATGTTCATTATTGCTTGATTAATTTGACGTACAAAGAAAGTTTCAAGCATCTTCCTATTTTCACATTAGATGAACTGCTATGTGGTATTAAACTTATTTTTAGGATTGTTGGCTTAGAAGTAAGTGTGATAGATGATACTACAATAATAGCAGGAATGACAATGATGATGATGATGATGATGATGATGATGATGATGATGATGTCAGGAAGATTCACAAGCTGTACTGTAGCAAATTTGAAGCCAGACTGAGTAACATAGTCTTGTTTCAGAAATAAATAGAAAAGGAATTGGTGGTTTTAAAATAGTTTCAAGGCTAAAAGTTAGACCTGTTGACCTTTTAAAAGTATTTTTGTCCATTTCCCAACATTAAGAAAAGAAATACTTAGTTTTGTTTTAGTATACATATTCCTGAAATTATTTTGTCTTTTAACTTACCTTTACATAAGTTAAGTTTAATGTTGATGGAGAATAGTCCAGAGCTACATTTTTTTACAAATTGAATTTATGTTTAATTTTTAATAAGTACCCATTTACTCTAAATGAATTGCCTGTGAACTTGAATTGCAGCGAAGTCTGAGTAATACTGAAGATGAATGTACCCACCTGAAAGAAATGAATGAACGGACTCAGGAGGAATTAAGAGAATTAGCCAATAAATATAATGGAGCAGTTAATGAAATCAAAGATTTATCTGATAAATTAAAGGTATGTAAATTATTTACTCTTCTGCTGCTGTGATAAACACCGTGACAGGACACCTTACAGAGGTTAGGGCTTATTTGGGCTCATGGTTCTAGAGGAGTAGGACTCTAGTCCCATCATGCTGAGGAAGTGTGGCAGCAAACGGGCGTGACAACTGGAGTGGGAGCCGAGAGCTGGCTGGGAACGGCTTGAGGCTTTGAAATCTACTTTCTCCAGCAAAGCCAGATCTCTTAAACTTACCTAAAGAGTATCACCTGCTAAGGACCAAGTATTCAAACATGCAGACCTGTGAGGGGCATGCTTACGCAGACTATCACAGCTTGTGTTTAGTCTGCCTGAAAGCATGTTAAACTAATAGTCTACACATTAACTTTTAAAAGTCTATACATCACTCAGTAGTTGTTGATGTAAAATTTGGTGAAACTGAAAAGTTGAAATTGATAGTGAAGAAAGTATATTGTGTTTAGTGTGCCCTCCATTACTGTTGAAAATTGAAAGCCTTTAAAACCAAAACCAGACATACTTCCTCTGGATGGAAATGCAGTCAGTGCTTCATGACAGTCGGGTGTAGTGTTTGCTTCAGCATCACATAGACTAAGATTGGAATGATACAGAAAAGAGCAGCATTGGAAATCAACTTGATAAGGATTGGCAAGATGGCTCAATGTGGGCACTGTCATACAAACTGTAAGAGCTAAGTTTGGTTATAGAACCCATGGGGGAAGGAAAGTCCCCAAAGTTGTCCTCTGATCTCCATGAGAGGGCCATGGCACCTGTGTACTAGAATTTAGCCATGTGAGACACACACACACACACACACACACACACACACACACACACACACACA
>NW_026591918.1:4122410-4193632 GCF_907164565.1 Psammomys obesus | reverse complement strand
ACACACACACACACACACACACACACACACACACACACACACACACACTTAATAGTAATAGATAAATTATAAGAGAGATCAGTGGTCAAAGTGAGATATCTTGAAGTGTATTGCAAGCCTGATAACCTGAGTTCACTCCCAGGAGCCCATGTAAAAATGGAAGGAAATGACAAATAGAGCTATGCTCTCATCTCCACATGCACCTGTCTGCGCATCATATATACATATTCACACACAGTAAAATAATAATAATAATGTTTTAAAAAAGAACTAGCAAAATCTAATATAATGTGATGCTTTTAAAACCTGCTCATTTTGAGCTGGGCGGTAGTAGCTCGAATCTTTAATCCCAGCTCTCAGGAGCCAGAGGCAGGTGGATCTCTGAGTTCGAGGCCAGCCTCGTCTGTGGAGTGAGTTCCAGAACAGTGAAGGCTACACAGAGAAACCCTGCAACCAAAAACAAAAATGAAAAAGAAAGCAAGAGAAAACCTGCTGGTTTTTAGGTCATCTCACAGTTAGAGACCAGCTGTTCAGTGCTGCAACAAACTCACAGGGAGCATGGGATAACCTGCTTCAGCCGTGGTTGTCCTCAGCTTTCAGGTGTTGATTGTGCTTCAGCTGCGATGCCCTCTGAAACATTTGGAATAAGAGCATCAGACTAGAGGATATGTCTAGTTGGTCCTTTACAATTTTGTGACTGAACTGTTGAAAACCCATCTTACTGTTTGTTATTCATATCTGTTAGTGAGTCATGAAACAACAAGTGGGTTACGAGAAGGAAGGAAGATTGTAGAGAACAGAGAAGAGAGGGTAACAGAATGCATATGACGTGAAAGCAGAAGGGGCTGTTTGGGAAGAGGAAGGGAAACAGCCATAGGGGCCGTAGTCATTGGGGTGGGCAGTGCAAATAAGGGTAAATTAAAACAATGTACAGACACGTGTGTATGAAGAATGCTGTAGTAAAACAGTACTTTGTGGTATTAACTTAAAAGTTAATTAAAATAAAGGAAAATGATCTTGGTCTCAGGGGAGTGCCTACAAGATAGGTATTTATCAGAGAAGGCAGAGAAGACGCACGGTAGTTCTCAGAAAGCTTCTGTCAAGAGAAATGTTTTTGAAAAGGGTTTGTATCATCTTTTTGGCCAGAAATAAATAGTTGATAATTTTAAATTAATGTTACATTTTAGAACTTACAAACAATTTCTAATAATAGTAAATTTGGAAATCTATTTCCCATGTAAGTTATATGGCGGATTTAATTTTGACTATCTCCGTGTTTATCTCTTGTGCCTACGTGTTTGCTTCTGAGTTTTTCCCTTCTCAATGCCATGTAGTAGTGACCTCAGTGCAGATCACTTTCCACATTAAGTTTCTGTCCTTGTTTTCTTTAGAAAATCAGCTTTACAAATGTTTTATAATTCTGAATATATTCTTTAGAAGTATAAGTAATTGAAGCAGCCTTAGGCTACTTAAAGGTGAGGCTTTATGAAATGACTAAAGATTCCTATTCATTAGGTAGCAGAGGGAAAACAAGAGGAAATCCAACAGAAGGGACAAGCTGAGAAGAAAGAATTACAGAACAAAATAGATGAAATGGAAGAAAAAGAACAGGAGCTTCAGGCAAAAATAGAAGCTTTGCAAGCTGACAATGATTTCACCAATGAAAGGCTGACAGCTTTACAAGGTAAGCTGGCTGATACAGAAATTGGGTTTTATTTGGCTTTTGTTTCCTTTGTCTGTGAAATATCTTTTTCTTGGACTATTTTTTACAGTACGGTTAGAACATCTGCAGGAGAAAACTCTTAAAGAATGCAGCAGCTTAGGTAGGTGTCACCTTATTTAAAGATGTGTTTTCATTAAGCTTTTGACCTTATTCACATTTCACAATGTTTACTTTCATTTGATATTTCACATATCAAGTATCAAAGGTTACACTTTTAGAAGTCTCCTTTTAAAGTTCTCATGATCGCCACCAGTGGGCGCCATTGTTTAGTCTTTGAGATGGTGAGATTTCTGCCTCTGAGACAGTTGTGAGTCTATGTACAGTGGCAGGACCCTTTATTCTGAAGTCCTTTGGAAGGCCCCTAAGTGTGAATTAATAAGAGTACGGCGACGTGAACTCATCTTACAAATACAGTGTTCTCTACCACGTCAGTGTGAGTAGGAATATGTATACAGGGATTACACGTGAAGCCATTTTTAAAGTGAATACTTTCTTTGATCAGGCAATGATATCCTGTCTTAATCCTAGGGATACAAGTTGATGACTTCTTACCTAAAATAAATGGGAGCACAGAAAAAGGTAGCGTAAAAAACTTACATTTTTTTCATGATATCCTTTGCTCATTTAAGTAGGACAGAGAGCTAAATGCCTGATGATTTTTAGTGCTTAGAAGAAAACACATATACAAGTGTTCACATACCGTTGAATTTTGTTGTTTAAAATACAGCTTCTCTTTATAGTCTAAGACACAAATACGATCTATTGTTAGATATCCCTTGCTATGTGGAAATCACAATGGCTCAGGTAAGGAAGTACTGTGCATTGTTAGCCGGGGCTTGTTTTATATGGCTCTTACCTTCCTAGGAGCTTGTACTACTGTTTTGTTCTATTATGCTCAGATTCCAGGTCTGCATATGCCATATATGAGCTTATTAAATGTCCCATTGGATCCTTAGACATGTGGAAACGTTTTTTAATCCATCTGTTTTGTTGATCACAGAATGAGATTAAGCATTACTCTAATCAGAAAAATATTTTGTTAGCTTTTAGTTTCTTGACCCTTTTTTTCTGAGTAGCAGGAGTCCTCTGTTGATCAAAGTTTATGGTTTATGGCCAGTGTATTAGGTTTCCTGTTGTTCTTTGCCTGTCTTCTTTGTTTCTTTGTTTGTTTCTCTCTCTCTCTCTCTCTCTCTCTGTCTCTGCCTTTTTGTCTCATTCTCCTTGATGATGCAGAGTCTCACTATGTCACTTTGCTTGGATCTATCTATTTGAATAATGCTGGCTTGCTTCTGTCCTCCAAGCACTGGGATGGATCAAAGACATGAGCCACCCCGCCCAGCACATGGGATACTTTTAAATCACAGGCTTTTGTAGTCTTAAGATTCCTGTTCACTTTGGCCACTTGCCCCTTTTCTCTAAGACTCACTGAGTACCAACTCCAACTGTGTGCTTAATTTTACACTGGATGTTTGGAGTAGGAGAGTGCATAATGCTGTGCTTGTCATCCGGTTTTAATATACAGAAGTTAGTAGGAGATATCAAGGTCAGAACGAGAACCTCTAATGAAACTGTTTTCCACATATCAGGGTATATCTTTATCATGCATGGCAAGAGGTCAGAATTAAGAAGCAGCTTCTTTTGATTTGTAACTGGATGAGCTGGAGATGTAGCTTCATGACTTATCCTGCTTTATGCCTTGGAGTCAATTCCAGCATTATAAAAAGGAAAAAAAAAAAAAAAAAAAGAAAGTTCTTCTAGAAACTGCCAAAGCAGGCCCAGATAATCATGTCAATATGAGCCGTGTGGTCAAGGTCTAATGTTGTGTATATTATGCATTTAAGATCCTTGAGGAAAAAAATTGTTCATTGCTTTTTGACTCCTTTGTGTGTTTTGTAAAATGCTTTAAGTTTTTCATATTCAAGTTTTTGAGTTGCAATTTAAAAATTTTTAAAGGTGTAGTTTATATTCATTTTACCAAAACTTTTAGATACTTTTTATTAAAAGTATTAGCAAATTTTTGCTAAATTAATTAATCTTTGTCTTTTAAGTACTCATTTTTCTTAAATGATTTTATTTTTCCACTATTATTTTGCTTGCTTTTTCATTTCTGCTTATATATTTTTAATTATGTATCATGTGTTATATTAATATAAGCTGAAACTTATTGTTTTCAGTTAAGAATATTTACATACATTCAAAGCTAACTTTATACTAGAGCTGTCAGATTACTGTATAAAATTTTTGCCTGAGATTTTAGATTAGTAGACTGCTTTTCTATTAGAGAATAGTTACAGACTCCTTAATTAATATTAAATAAATTTGTTTATATTGTTATGGGGAACTCCTTGTTATAATTAGTATTCCAGTGTTAAAATGTTTGGGTCGTTGTTGGAAATAAATTAAGTTGCATGAGAATGACTAGTAGAGCATTTTGACCCTAAGTTTTTACATTTACCCAAACATATTATTATGCCACATTTTATTGCAGAGTGGACTTAGTAGTAAGATCGTTTACCTTTTTAAATACTACCAAAGTTCATAGCAATAATTTTTATGAATTTTTAGGTTAACAGCACACTTTAAGTAGTAAAGAAAACACCAAGTGTAGGTACAAGAGAAAATGTCAGTGGTGTCTAGAGATGTTAAGTTCATACTTCTTCCAATGAGCTCTCTTTGAAATGACTTAACTTTTCTAAAAGCACAGATTTGATAACACAAGTTTTTGTTTCTTTTTAAATAAGCATTATTTAAATATAAGAGTGTAGAATAGTGCTGTCTAGAAACAATATCAGAGCCATATATAAAATTTAAATTTTTTTTTCTGGTACCTGAAGTAAAAGTTTAAAAAGAAACAAATAAAACACATTTTAATAATAAATTTTAATTAACCAACAATATAAAAATGTGATTTAAATATGTAACCAATATTTAAAGGTTATTAATGACCATTTCATATTAATTTTGCCTAGTAGGTGTTTGAAACCATCATGTATTTATTTTGTGCTTGCCACATAGCTGTTTGAATAAGCGCTGTTTGAGTGACTTAGTAGCATATGCAATTAAAAGCCACAGCGGCATATGTCCAAATAGGGATGAAGAAAACTGTAATGCATAGGAGATTCATTTGATAAATTAGGCGTTCTAAATAGAGTTCCTCATGTTTCCATGTTTGTCTTTTTTTCCATTTCTTTAACCAATATCATAGAGACTTGTTTTCCTTCCAATTTGTCTGATTCTTTCTGGTTACTGGTGTTAATAATATATCCTGTAGTTGTGCCAGCTTAATTCCTAAGTCTCAATTCAAGGAGTAAACTATTAAGTGTTGTGCTTCAAATGCTTTGTATAGACTATGAGGATGTTGTCTCGTGTGTAAAAGGTGCTTTTGTAGACACGATACATGTGTGTGTACTTTTTTACTTTAATAGAAGACTTTATCTAAGCTAGTCTACTAAATATTTTTAGGATTGGGTTCAGATATTAAAAACAGAGTACATAGGGCACTTAAGAGATGGCTCAGTGGCTCACAGCACTTAACGCTCTGCCAGAGGACCATGTTTGGTTCCTAGAACCCACGTGGCAGCTCACAATCACTTGTAAGTGCAGCTCCAGGGGATCCAACACCCTTTTCTGACTTCTGTGGGTTTCTGCATGCAGTTCTAAACTAGATAAAGGATGATCGTTAGTGTAGTGAGTAACAGTGGGTGCTGTGCTTACATAATGTTCCGGTGCTATGAAGAGACCCTGTGACCAAGGCAACTTAGAGAAGAAAGCGTTTACTTGGGAGCTTGCAGTTCAGTGGGAGAGTCCACAACATCCCTGCAGGAAGCATGGCACAGGTGTGGAGGCATGGTGCTGGACAAGTAGCAGAGAACTCGCATCTGCAGGCCAAGAGAGAGACAGGGCTGGCTTGGGCCTCTGAGACCTGAAAACCAAACTCCAGTTCACACCTCTTCCAATTAGGCCGTACTTCCTAATCTTTCCAAACAGTTTCCAAACAGTTCTACCAACTGAGGACCGACCATTCAAATATATGAGTCGGTGGAGGCCATTCTCATTCAGACCGTCACAGTGAGATTCCCTGTTTGTTGTTGTTGGTTTTTGTTGCTGTTTGTTTGTTTTTAGGTTAGTTTTTCAAGACAGTTTCTCTGTGTAGCCTTTTCTGTCCTGGACTCACTCTGTAGACCAGGCTGGCCTTGAACTCACAAGACCTGCCTGCCTCTGCTGGGATTACAGGCGTGCGCCACTGCACCCGGCAGGATCCCTGTTTTTAATAAGAATCACTAGAATTAATATCGGTCTGAACTTTGGTTTCGTGTCTGCCTTAAAGTCCTTTAGTTATGTTCACATTTGGTTCGAAATGAGTTTTTAAATTTTTTGATAGACATGCATAAAGGCTAATGACAGTTTTGTTCATATTCTTGTACATTTGTACATATATTTTTTTTATAGTCTTCCTTATCATCTTTCTCTCTGCTGATTCTCCTTGTTTTCCCAGTGGTTCCTTTTGCTCTTATATCAAATGAATACGTGGATTTAAGCTAGCTTACATGTAAGAGAGACATATTTATCTTTTTTCCTCCCATTATCCTTTCTTGTTCTCACTCATTTTAGGTCACTTTGTCCCCCTACATAGTCCCTTCCTACTTTCATATCACATATGATTTTTATAAATTTAAATCTAGATTTTTACATGTGAAAGAAACACATAATGTTTGTCTTTTCTGAGTCTGGCTTGCTGATCATCAGTTCCATCCATTTTCTTGCAGATGATCTGCCGATCATATACCATTCTATATGACTGCATAAAATTCTGTCACATATATATACATTTTCTTTACCTGTCCAAACAAATTTTCATACATTACATGATATCGCATAGTTTGAGTTTTGAAAGTGTTAAGAGTTTATGTAAAACGACTTTTTACCTTGATATTTTCTAATCTACTGAGGGTTTCTGTTTTGCTAGGGTTAGCTCCAGTTGTCAGATTCTATTTGTTTAAATTACTTCTTTAATTCCTGATTTCTGTTGCAGTTAACTTTTAATTTTTTTTTCCAGTTGAGGCTGTATTGAACTTCTCATTGATCTTTCCTAAACAAAAGTTGTGTTCATCATTCTCCCTGTTTTTTCTTATAGCTATAGCATGGGCCCTTCGGATACTGTGTAAATATGACTGTTCTACCAATGTAACACAGCAGAGAATGGGTGGGTTGAGGTGGACCAGAGTGGGTTCACAGTGAGGTGGTGCTGAACCACATGCACTCCTTCCTGGTGTGAGCACCTTCAGACCTTCCAAGCAGTTGCCAGGCTGGGCATGGCCTTTCATACTAAAACTTCTAGGATCAGTTAGCCCTTGATCTTTGAATTAAGTAAAGGCTATTGTAAGAAAAGGGCTAAAAGTTTAATTTTCTCTTTTTAAATTCTTTTTTAAAATCTTTTTACAAAACTGGAATATTTCTTAAGTAGCAAAGTGTTTATGAAGCCTTGTTCTCAACTGCATAGGCCATGCTAATTTGGGTGGAGACGAGCAGTGTAAATGCTGTAACGGCACATGATGTAGATTGCGGTACTTCAAGTGGCTAACTCTTTGTGAGGTGGCTGATGGATGCACACCAATGCTGTGTCACCAACTTACAGAAGTCACTGTCTGCTAGCCCGCTCGCTGTGTTTCAAGCAGGCTGGCTTCCTGGTGTCAGTTCTCAGGACGCTCCCTGTGCAGCCCATGCGGCCTCGCTCGTGGCAGCCCCGCCTCATGCTCTGACTGCGGGCACGTCAGGCCTATGTTGCTCTGCCTGGCTGACTGTATATCTTAATTAAGGTCAACATCTTGGAAGAGAGACTGTTAGAACACATCCTCGAAATTAATTCAGTAATAAAAACACAAAAATCACCTGGGAGTATTTGTAGATCTGTTATGGATAAAGGTACATATGAAAAATGGAAAAAGCTTTTTAAAGCAACATATTTCTTAAAGGTTTTTGAGTTCTTTGGATAAAAACTGCACCTTTAAAAACTTGCCATTCAGAGTAAACTAGTGATTTTATAAATTACAATTTTCAATACCTCAAAATGTGTTAAAATATACTCAACTTTATTAGTTCTTCTTAATTACCTATGTTAAAATATTTCAAAAATATATATATTTTTTACCTTGGCTGTTGTTTATTTCAAGACAGCAACAAATTATATCCTTAAAGGTGTTTCTTTCTTCATTAGAGCACTTGCTTTCAAAGAGTGGCGGGGACTGCACTTCTATTCATCAGTTCCTAGAATGCCAGAGTGAGTACAGAGTATTTCTCACATTGATTTGTATGAAGTCAGGGGCTAGAATTAAGAAGTTTTAGGAAATAACGTGTGTTGGTGTGTTTTTGTAGTAGAAGTGTGCAAGGAACCGTCTTCAGCTGTCAGCACACCCTGCTTGTTTTTCTCTTGAGAAAAATATTTTTTAACTTTTTAAATTTTAATTATTATTATTTATTATAATGTATTCACTTTGTATCCTGGCTGTGGCCCCCTCCCTCATCTCTTCCCAGTCCCACCCTCCCACCCTTAGTAGGGTGGAGACCTATGCCCCTCCCCTAGTTCACTGATAGGGGAGGTCCTCCTCCCCTTCTATCTGACTCTAGCTTATCAGGTCTCATCATGACTGGCTGCATTGTCTTCCTCTGTAGCCTGGTAAGGCTGCACCCCCAAGGGGAGGTGATCAGAGAGCCTTTCACTGAGTTCATGCTAGAGACAGCCCCTGCTCCCCTTTCTAGGGAACCCACTTAGAGACTGAGTCTATGGGATACATCTGAGCGGGAGTCTTAGGTCATCTCCATGCATCATCATCCTTGGTTGGAGTGTCGGTCTCTACAGGGCCCCCAGAGCCCAGTTGTTTTTTTTTTTTTTTTTGCTCTGTTGGTCTCCTTTGGGAACTCCTGTCCCCATCAGGTCTTTCTAGCCCTTCCATCTTTCATAAAATTCTGTTCATTCTGCCCGCTGTTTGGCTGTGAGTCTTAGCCTCTACTTTGATATTCCACAAGGTGGAGTCTTTTAGAATCCCTCTGTGGTAGGTTCCTGTCCGCTTCCCTGTTTTCTCCTTCTTCCAATGTCCATCCCATTTGCCTTTGAATGATGATTTATCATCTTACCCAGAGTCCTCCTTTTTGCTTAGCTTCTTTAGGTGTACAAATTTTAGTATGTTTATCCTATATTATATCTATGATATTCACTTATAAGTGAGTATATACCATGTGTATCTTTCTTCTTCTGGGTCACCTCACTTGGGATGATCTTTTCTAGTTCCCACCATTTGCCTGCAAATTTCATGATTTCCTTGTTTTTAAAGGCTGAGTAGTACTCCATTGTGTAAATGTACCACAATTTCTGTGTCCATTCCCCAGCTGAGGGACATCTGGGTTGTTTCCAGATTCTGGCTATTATGCATAAAGCTGCTATGAACATTGTTGAACAAATGTCCTTGTTGTATACTTGCACATCTTTTGGATATATGCCTAGGAGTGGTGTAGCTGGATCTTGAGGAAGCAGTATTCCTAATTGTCTAAGAAAGCGCTAGATTGATTTCCAAAGTGGTTGTACAAGTTTACATTCCCAGCAGCAATGGAGGAGTGTTCCCTTTTCTCTACATCCTCTCCAGCATGTGTTGTCACTTGAGTTTTTGCTCTTAGCCATTCTGATGTTATTTTTCCAATTTTTTTTTCCAAATTTTTCCAAATCTGAAATTTAGGATTGCTGGAACAATGGTTACCTCTGTTGTTAGAAAGGTCATCTTATGGCAAACTGCCATTGTAGACATTGTTAAGTTTAATGAGTATTATCACAAACAAGGAAACTCAGCAAACCTTGCTCAGGTAAACTTATGAAAAGAGTTTTAGAGTAGCTTGGGATTACGTATTGACAGCCATACACAGTCATTTTGGTGTTTTTATATAAGTGACATCTTAAATTGGTTGGTCTTGATTGCGTATGTATTCAGTGTGCAGTAGTACTTCAAATTCTTGTTTCCAGTCTTTTAAAAAACAAATGTCTTTATTATTTACTGGGCTTTATCTAGGATAAAATCACTGTGCTCTAAAACTAAAAAGCTCGTGGTTTGCTTCCATTGGATTCTTCATCTATATTTAGTATACTGTGAGATATTCTAATTTACCCTCACGAATCAATAAGAGAATAGCTTGATTTTATAGAAGTAAATAACACGGAACATATTTCAGTGTTTTTGTATGGAAACTCAGACTGTATTTTTTCAAAAGTTCTTTTAGATAAATGCTCTTAATCCTAGGGAAAGAAGGTGGTCTTTAAACAGGTTTAAGTGTAACCTTTTGCAATTTAGAGTTCTAGATCTGTATACGTTATGTATAAAATTACATAAAGTCTAGAATTAGCAGGTAACTTCATTAAAACTTGTTAAAAACCTGTTAGCAAAAAATTGCCTTCAGAAATTCAGGGTTTAGGAAGGACTAGGTTCCTTCATTGTCTCTGTAAAGTTTAATTTCTTGAGTACTTTGAGGCTTAGTCTATAAACTGTTAAGTTTATACATTATTAAGCTTAAATACATTGAAACTCTTGTGTTTTGCTAAAGATGCTGTCTGAAGTAACAAGCTGTGCATCTGTTTTGTTTGGTCCATGAACTCTGTCCCTCAGTTAACTTTCCTGAATGCTGAGTGAAAAGATGAAGTGTGAAAGGTGAAACTCTTAAGTAGAGACTGAGACCTAAGACCTTTTCTGGAGCACAGAGAGAGACTGTTCTCTGGAGAGCTGTCTGCCTCTTTGGTATCTCTGGCTGCTGTATGTCCTCATAAGGGGAGAGATTTTGCTGCTGGATGCCAGAGAAATTTTTCTCTCCGGTCTGCTTTGTAGAGAGAAGTTGCCTGCTTTCTTAGAGTCGTCTCCCTCTTGATTGCGTTTCCAAGTATCCTGAAGTGAAATTCATGCCTTTATATTCTTAATCCCTGTTTATTGTTTTCATTATCTCCAGGTGTTTTTCTCTCTTAATGTTTGCAAAATAATTTTTTTTCCCTTTCCCTATCCTCATTTTGAAGTTCATTGAAACCGAAGCCTTATTTAGTGGGATCCACTGAATCAGTGTTGCTGGGTAACTCACTGTTTATTGTATCACTCTATGAGGTCAGCCCCAGAACAATCTCAGATTTATTTGGGTACATACTCTACTAGAAACAGATTTTTTTCTTTTAAACTTTGGTTTAATTTTTTTTTTTTTTATTCCTTTAAACCTGGTCAGTATAATTATGATAAAAAAAAAAAAAAAACACCAAATAATTATGGTTCTGAATTCAAAGTAGCTTATATCCCCATCATAGGAAAACTCGGCTTGTTTTTCAGAGTTAGATGTTTCTAGTACTTGATCTCTTTGTTGTTAGTTTGTCTGGTGTAGGATACATTGAAGGTTGCTGGCAGCTTTTCTAACACTTGAAAGGCAAGAAGAGGACAAACATACATTTGTTCTGGTGCTATCTTTGTAGAAACAATCCTTCTGTTCTTGAAATTGGTCTATTTTCACCATGTTGTCCTCCTGTGTTTGAGTTCTGAATCTTTCTCTCTGTTGCTTGTTCCTGCTTCCTGTTGTTTTAAAACAGCTTCTAGAATATTTTCTAAAACGAGAATTGCTTCAATTGATTTACTTCACCAGAAATGAATACTAGTGTGTGTGGGATCAGCCCCTATGGTCAGGTTTGGGAGAGGAGATAAGGAGTCTTCCAGGGAGGAGTGTGTCAGCACAGAGATGGGGATGCGGTAAGTTTTACGTCCTGACTGTGGCAGTCAGAGTGCTTATTCATTTATACATCCTCAGGAGGCAGGGATAGGTGCGAGTTGTTCCAAAACACAGATCATATCTTTTTTGTCCCGGCACGTGTGTTTCAGCTTCCTCTTGGTCATATGTTTAGTCATCACTGATAAACCATAATTATCTTTTACAATCATTTTCCCTCATTAAACCCACAACCTAACTTTTAACAATCTTTTACTTTCAAGGGCATATTTTGCCAAAGCAGGACAGTTTGTTCTAGGCTGGTAGGTCTTGCGGTTTCAAGGGCACTAGACAGAAAGAAAATCTCCAAGCTGGCCTGAGCAGATTGTCATGTCCCAAGCAGTGTATTATCAACTTTTAATAGTCAGGTGCTAATTGTCATTAGGCCTAGGAAAAGTCTTCAGGCCAAAGCTGCTGCAGCTAGTATTCAGTTTCTGCCACAATACGGTGTTTATATTTTATGTATTTGTAGAATTTATTTATATGTCTAATCATGATATTCTTTTGTTCCTTGGTCATACAACACCATAGTGGCCCTATATGAGTTAGCTTTCTCTAAGAAAAGGGAGGACTTAATACTTTATTCTTTTATTATTTTCTACATCATTCTTTATCCATCAGTAGTAGGAAGAGCCTTTTAATTTGATCTGCTGCCAACTTCTCTAGCCCACCGAATCTTGTTTACCTTTTAAAGTTTAGTTTGTTCTGGTTATCTTGTTCCTGAGTAAGTGCAGGACAGATATTCCAAGAGTATCTTGGGGTCGGAGCCTCATAAGGAGGTCTCTGGCATCTTTTATTTGAGTCACAATCTGCAGGGCATAAGGAAGACTCTCAAGTAGGCCAGAAAAGGATATCTCTCTAAAAGCGGAAGGGTGTTATGGTTAGAACATTCCTGGAGAAGCTTAGAAGCAGTACTCTTGGGAGAAGGCATAAATGATTCATAAGAAAATGTCTATCAATTCAACATCCCCAAGTTATACAAATAGTAAAATCCACCTTACAAGCATGCAGCTTCTGTAGCTCAAGGCCAACAAGTGGGAGACCACAGGATTGCAATTGCATCACTTGGCTCAGCTTTGTTGGGTCTTTGTCAAGGAGGTATGTTAGCTTTATGACTTTCACTGCTCCCATTAGATAGAGCTGTGCCACCGGTGTAGATGTCTGATTATTAAAATGCAAGCATGGAGCCTCTTCTGTGAAGTTCTAAAGTTGTGGTTTTTCTAGTGAGTTGCCAGTCTCTGAGGAAGATTAGTTGCTAGCTTGATGTGGAATACTAATTATAATTTCTCAATTTAATTATATCATCACATTAATTTTAATAAGTTAATTTTTAGTATTTGCTTTTTAAAAAGCAACTCTTGAGGTGACTCTGGCTCATTTCCCTTTAAGAGAGGAATGTTGATGAGTTCTCACCGACAGCACAATTCCTAGCACACTAGCCTCCTTCAGCTCCACTCCCTCCTTTAGCTCCACAGAGTGAGGTGTTGTACCTGCCCCAAGAGACTGTGTTTACCTGGTGCTCTCTGATCTTCACCTATAGAACTGCTCGTGAGTTGGGAGGTAGAAAACACTCATATCTCTGAAACTGTGGAAAGATGTCAGCAGAAGCTTTTTTTTGGAGTAGCTGGTTTTGTCCTTCTCTGTCTCAGGCATGGTGTGGCAAGCCAGAGGAGCCAGCTTTGCCTTTCATGTTACTGTAATATGTTTTTCAGAATCTAGAGTTTCACGCTCATTACCAGTACGCATACCATTTACAAAATTTTAATTGCTGTTATGTTTACAATTTACAGAATTTAGGCTCAGGTCCATTACTATGACCTTATTTCTTGATGAAGCCCAATTTTGAGATTTAGAAATGTTTTCAGGTTGGTGGTTGCAGAGCAGATTCTCCTCTATCCTTTGATTTACCCAGGATCCCCATTGTACTTAAGTTCTGCCTTACTCTTCTGGTTAGTTTTCCTTATTAATTAAGAAAAATGTGTCTTCAGCACTTATAATGTAATCTTTGCACACCCGAATTTCCTTTAGTTCTTTTTAGTACATTTGTTTTTTATTTCTGTTGTGCACCTCTTGGTAATTTGGTACATAACTTATCCCTGTGAGCCAAGAAATAAGTTTAGTTCTCATCTAGTAGGCTGTGGCAGATCCAATAGCTCTTCTACTTTTATTATCCTCTACTTTCTGCCTAACTAAAAGCTTAGATGATGGTTCCTAATATAATTAAAATTATTATGTTGTCAGTTTTGCTCCCTAAAATAAGCTCCTGATAGAACTGCCCAAGGAGTTATATCAGATTGAAACTCAAGGATGTTAATAGCAGCAGTGTTTATAATAGTTGAGAAGTAGAAACACCCCAAAGACGTTCAATATAAGGGAATAAGTGTGATCTCTTGGGTGAAAGAAGCCTAGCATGTAAGAAGACACACTGTAGCATTTGATTTCTGGGAAGTTTAAAGCATTAAAGTCACGTTTAGTCAGATCTGTTTGGGCGGTGTGACTACAGAGATGTGAGAGCGTGCTCAGTGACACGGTGGGTTGGTAAAGCGCTTGCAATACCAGCGTGAAGCCCAGAGGGATTTCCAGTCACAGTGCAGTGCAGACAGCCGGGCTCGGCTGTGCGCTCTGTAACCCCAGAAATGGGGGAGGCAAGACAAGAAGATAGGTGGGCTGTCTCGTCTAGCGACATGGTGAGAGTAGGGTCTGTGAGAAAGCATCTCTCAGGAAATAGTGTGAGAGCAACGGAGGGAGGCGCCCAGTGTAGTGTGTGGCCTTCAGACGCGTATGCACACATGTGCACGCACACCCCACGTGAGCGCACAAGCTCATACCCCAAGAAAAGGAGGAGGCAGAGAAACATGGAAGAGTAAGCAGCATAAAGTCAGGTTGCTCTTGCCTTTGTGCAGGAGAGACTGTGGAGGCTGGCAGGAAGGCTCTATTTCTTTGACTGGGCAATAGTCGCAGAGAACCTCACTTTATAAAAACCTGTACCTTTAAAAAGTATTCTCGCAGGCGGGAGAGATAACTCTTTTAAAAAAGTATTCTTGGGTGTGTGCTGTTTTTCAAAATAAATCCACATGGCTTGAACATGGAACTCTGCAGATGCGGTGCCCATAATCCTAGCGCTGAGGAGGCTGAGCTAGGAGGGTTGCTGGTGGTGCTCCATAACATGGACTGCATGCTGAGACCCTGCCTCAGATAAAAGAGGGGCAGGGTGGGCGCTAACCCTCTAGAGTAACACTAAAGAGTAACAAACAGACAAGTGGTTTTTTCCATTTTTAAGAAGAAAGCCCTCTATTTTATCTCTTTCACTTGTGGCAAGACAGAGAGCTCTTTCAAGATATGAGTTTATGTTACAGGAAGTTCTTCCTTCAGATCTCTGGCAAGGGGAGGAGGAGGTAGATAGGGCCAGAAGCAGAGATCTGTTTGTGTCTCTTTGGATTATATGCATTGCAGAAAAGTTTTTGTGTTGTTGGAGATTTTGTGTTTTGCTTTGTTTGTTTTGTTTTTTACTTTCTCAAAATGAAGAGAGAGTTCTGAGCAATACATTTTAGTCTTTTAGTATATATTCTTTTGGGTTTTCAGGACAGAGTTTTTTCTGTGTAGCCCTTTATATCTTGGAACTTGCACTGTAGATCAGGCTGGTCTCAAAATCATAGAGGTCTGCCTGCCTTTGCCTTCCCCAGTGCTGGCATTAAAGGTGTGTGCCACCACCACCCCACTGTGGTTTTGATCTTTAAAACAGTCAGCGTAGTTGAGAAAAGGCCAGAAGAGTTATATTGATATAGTTAGGCAGATAAGAAACCTGCTGTCAGATTTGTTAGGATACCGCCCCACTTTGATTAAACCAAGTTCCTTGATGTCTCACAGCATTGTTACCCTAATGCATAGTAATATTTGAAGAAATCCTTACATTCCCACAAGCAGTTTATAGTAAATTGATGAAGGTAGAGATAATGGGCAGCTGCAATATCCTGTCAGAGACTTGAATAAAGAATAGTGGAACAAAGAGGAGGGCACCAATAGTATCACTTAAGAGAAAGGAAGAAAATAGAAATTCAGCGTTAGCCATGATGAAATTAAGTCCCTGCGGAATTCTGGATAAAGATATCTAGAAAGTAGTTAGGGAACGGCATTCTGGAAACCGAGAGAAATTGTGACTTGCCATCAGCGTTTAGAAATAGTTCAGTTACAGGTAATTGAAACTGTGAAAAGATGAATTTTATTGCCATTAAAATCTTGAAGACCAAATACACTTATTTAAATTATAGCCAGATGGAGAAAAAGGCAATGAAAGGCTAAGAAAGGAGCGTGAAGACATAGGGAGTGAATGGGCAGTTCCAGAAGTAAAAGAAGTAGTTTTTAAAAGGCATTTGTAAGCTTTTGATTAAATACAGTGGGTGAATCCATTTATAACAAAAATAATGTATTAAATATAAGGTCATGAGGACAATGGGAGAAAACACTACAGTAAGTCAACAATAGGTGTCAACAATATTTCGGAATACACACAAATAAAACAGGTGTCAGAGATTTGGCATCTATTCTGTTTTCTATTTTGCAGGGAGCAGAAAAAAAAAAAAAAGGACAAGTTTTATTTAAATCTACAGCTCAGATACCAAAAGCAGTAGGGACTCTGGAAGGGAGTAGTCCATGCGGTACTTTAAGCAAGGATTTGGATTTGCCTAAAGAATAGTCTGTGCTTTATTTCCTTTAGCCTGGTCCATACAGGCACTGATATGCACATGTTTTCTGAACCACCCTGTGTCCTGTACGCTTCTAGAACTTTGCCCAGGTTTGAATATAGGAGAAACAGGAGATCATGACCGGGGAAGAAACAGGAAAAAAGTGTATAAAGCAGAAGAAAGCTTTTAAAAAATGTAATTATTTTTCAGAAAGTTATATATAAATAAAACAAGGAAAAGATGATAATGTCTTTTAAAAGGTGCAGTGTAAGTAAAGTTTTTGATAATTAAGACTATGATACTAGCGTTTTTTAAATCAGCACAAGGATTTTAAAAAGTAAATATTCTAGAAAATAAAAATGGTAGGAATTTTTAAGTAAAATTTTTAATCTTCTAATTTAAATTTTTTAAAATATTGAATTATCCTGAAGATGTTATATGTCGATAATAAGTTCAGGTATGAGAAGGGAAGAGAATGGGATGTAGTGAAATGGACACATAACACCCCCGGACATACACAGAAAGAGGGGGACATCATACATACAGAGAATATGAATATACTTATCAATAAGACAATATAAGACAGTTCCCCAGTGAAAGATATTGAAAGTCTACATTGTAAACCAAGAAGGTACACTGAATGTTCATCACATTGTGTTTTAAAGACCACAAGCTAACCCAGATTCCAAGGCACACACTGTATTGTTCCACTTACAGGAACCATCCAGGGTAACTAAATCAAGTGAGAGAAAACAGATCAGAACCTGCCAGGGCCTGGAGAGGGAGGCTGGGAATAAATACTTAATGTATTTATGGCTTCTTTTTGAGTGACAAAAATGTTTTAGATATCACGAATATACTAAATATTACTGAATTGCTCCTTTAAAATGGGTGGTTTGTGAAGTTTAGTTAGAGAAAGGTGGGGGGAGTATAAAAAATACCTTTGGGTATATGGCCCAGTGGTATAGTACCCTGTGTTCTTTCTCCAGCATGAGGGCTAGAATGGGGAAGGAGAACTCAAGAGCTGTAAGAATACAAAGAAGATTCATAGTAAACAAAATTGGCAGTAAATAAACCCTGAAGTATTTTTTTTGTCCCTCCCTCCCTTCTACGTTTCAAACTCTGTATTCTTGTATTTGTTTTTTTTTTTAACATTTATTTATTTTTACTTTTTATATATGATTATTTTGCCTACATGTATGCATTTGTACTATGTGCATGCCTGGTGCCCACGGAGGCCAGAAGAGTGTGTCAGATCCCCTAGACCTAGTTTCCGGCGGACATGCCACCGTGTTGATGTGGGAATGGAGCCAGTTCCTCTGCAGGAGCACTTGCTTTTAGCCGCTGAGCAAGCTCTGGTTTTATGCGTTTCTCATTTATGCTGCTCGTTTGTTGTGATGAGAGTGCTGTGTGCCACATCAGTGCTCAGGGTTAGCTTAATAGTCTGGGCCATCTCAGAAGATTTTCTAGAGTTCCTGTAGTGTGGGGACAGTGTGAGCAAGAAGTCGGAAACTCCCGTCCTCTCCTACATGCTTTGGCCCTGGCTAGCATAAGTCTATGGAACTTTCTCAGGGCCACAGAATTGGGGGATGTCACCCCCAGGTATCCAGGAAGGACAGGCAGATCCAGTATTATAAGCATTAGAAGTCCTTACTACCCAAGAGGAACTGGATTCAGATCGTCATTGGACTCATCCATGTAGAAGCCAGGAAAGAGCAGAGCAGTCTGCTTTTAAAGCTCTGAAGGGAAATTTCTTGTAGAATTATGGGCCTAGTTAGTCAAGCAACTATCGGTATTAGTGGAAAACTAGCATTTTCAGGGGAAAAGAGTGACAAATCATTTACCTTCTGGCGATTCTGTTTCATGAAATTATCAGAAGTTATGTTACAATAATAAAATGAGAGAATAAAACAAGATTTAGAGCTCAGGGTCAAGAGTACAGTATAGGATACAGTTGAGAACAGGTAGCTATGTCTTGAGGACTAGCACCTCTTCAAATTGTCTAAGTGTGAAATAGATCTGTTGCATTAATCTGTATTCTTAACTACTTTGGAGCATGAAAGGTAGAATTAAAAGTTCAAAGCTAACATAGGCAACTTACGTCTCAAAATGAAATCTAAAAAGAGGACAAGGAGTATTGCTTAGTGGTAAAGTAGCTGCCGCCTTTGAACAAGACACTTTCTTCAGTCTCTACTACCCTTCCTTCATAAGAGCCTCTCTTTGTTTTAAAGAAAGGCAGATAAACAATGGGTGATAGGCTAGGGTCAGATTGTAGGGGAGGAGGGACTCCCCTATCAGTGGAATAGGGGAGAGACATAGGAGGAAAGGGGGGGGGGGGGGGGAAGCCGGGAAGAGATGAGGGAGGGAGCTACAGCTGGGATACAAAGTGAGTAAATTGTAATAATAATAATAAATAAAATAATAATAATAAAGAAAAAAAAAGAAATGGGAAGGAGCTGTGGGCTCAGGCAACCAAGAGGCTGTAGTGGTGTTGGGGTGACTTCAGTGATCGATTGGAGGGTGCAGACTAAATTTTAGTTGAAGAGTCCAAGAACAGAGAAATTGGTCTAGCACAAAGGAGTTGACTGAAGGACAGCAGCTGATACACAGGAGTAAAGAATGAAATAGCAGAATGGATACGTTATCTGCCTCAGTGATGTGCAGAATGTGGGAACATACATCAAATGCTAAAGCACATGCTTTTTTAAAAATTTCTTTTAAATAGCTAGCTCTTCTAAAGTCATCATTTTCTTGATGTATGTTATTTAGACTCTTCTCAAGTGTGTCAGTAGGAAAGAGTAAACTATCAATATAGCATTGTTTCTCTTCTTTAAGTAAACTGCCTTCCCAGAATGCCTTTATTTCAGCTTCATACCCATGACTTAAAGATTTCACATTGGTTTTTTTGTTGTTGTTGTTGTTTCTTTTATACGAAGGTCTACACTTTATAGTATGATGATATCTAATGAAAACAGAAGGCATATTCTTTTCCTGCTCCCAGTTTTTTGCATTAATGTGATCATTTTAGTAAGTTCAGTTCTCTAGTTCTTCTTCCGGATTCAAGCTTTTTGTTGAAGCTTGGTCATAACGGGTAATGCTATCGTCTTTAAATTTGGTCATGGAATGTGTTACACTGCTCCACTCAGGGAACGCGGCTGTGTTTGAGCTTCGGTAGTAACATTTATTTTCTTTGGCAGAGAAGCTGATTGTCCAGGGGCATCTAACCAAAGTGGTAGAAGAATCAAAGCTTTCAAAAGGTTAGTTTTCTGTTTTCCCCCTATGGTTTTACAGTTATTTTGGATAATGAAAGTTAGTTTAAAATTTCAAGGTTGTTGTAGTTTAACCACAGTTTTATTTATTACTGCTTACAAAATGTCAATCTAGCAAGTGTAGATATTATATGAAATATTTAGATGTCTATTTTAAGAAAACATAGGACAGTTTCTTTTAATGTAGGCATTTGTGTATGGTTTTAAAGTTAATATTTGTGGTAGGTCTGCTTTTGATCTTTCTGTCTTCTGCATTGTTTTTAGTTTTCATTCAAAATTTTAGTCAACATAATGCAAACCTTTTATGAGTGAAAAATATTTAATTTTATTTTGAGGATTATTGTATCTTTAACATTCTTTTTGATATTCAGCATTTCTCTATTTTGTTATCTCAGTTCGATTAAAACATTAGTGATAACTTTTGTCAGTGTAAACTATGTTGTATTTTATAGTTAACAGTCCAGTAATTTGCCAAAGTAGCAGGTTTTTTTATGCTTAAAAATTATTATTATCATAGTGTTTAAACTCAGGGAAGAAAATTAGGGTTTAAAGCATCATACTGCTGCTTTTAAGCATAGGAAAATAAAATAAATAAATCTGGTGGGATGTATTTTTTTTAGAGTGGAACTTTAATCAGACTTTGCCAACATAAAATTCCAGAATCTTATCCAGTTAAAACAACAAACACTAAGTGTTTGTAACACTTTATTTTAGTACATTCTGTATTTTTAGAATTATTGGGTTAGCTTGCTTTTTAAAGTGTTCTTTAAAAAATTGTGTTATTTCAAATGTCTGGTAACTTTCATTCTAGTTTTGTGCACAGTAGATGCCATATTAGGAGAAAGAATGCATAGACTATGCAATGCTAATATTGTTCTGGCAAACAGGCATAAGGTTTCAGAATAGTGAACTATTTTTGGTACATAGGCAATTTATTTCATCTTATTAAAGTGAGATGAGAACAGATTTTAAAATAGCCTTTACTTCACCACCTAAGTTCCTATTCTAATCTGTTGATTGAGTAACCAACACTTCACACTAGAAGCAAAGCAGAGGGAGAAGGTGTTTGGTATTGCCTTCAGAAAAGTGCCTTGCTGCCTTAGTACTTTAGTGTATTCTGGAATAGAATATATATGCTTGAAATCAGGTAAAATTTTTGAAAAAGGTGTGTGCAATATTACTGATTGTAAAAAAATATACAAGGAAAGTTTTGGAGAACCTGTTTTGACTCAGCATTTCTACTTCTGGGTCTTTTCTTAGTTTGACTTTTGTTTTCTAGGACAGGGTCTCACTGTGTAGTTTCATTTAGCCTTGAGCTCCTTCTCAGCCTCCTGAGTGCTGAGATTACAAATGGGAACAGCCGCACTTGGCTGGGCTTTTATCTTAAGGAACAAAGTGGACAAATGTTGAAGGTTCTTTGTTTCAGTCAGATATTTATTAAATGTATTATGGTAAATAATTCCATGCAAATGAGTTTAATTCATTTTCTAACAATAATATAAATATAAGTTTTATATTTTATAAATCAACATTTATTAGTACTTTTCACACTGCCAAACTGGGTGGTCATAATGGTTGCTATCTAGCTCTCTTGCTCTTCCCCACTATCTGTTGGGGCGCCCTCTCCCCCACCATGTCTTTCTCTCTCTCTCCTCTCTCTCCTACCCTGCCCAGAGGTGGTCTCTATGACACCCTCCTCCTTCCCTTATAAAACCTCCCACATGGAACCAGTCACGAGGCGTGATTTATAAACCCGATGTATAATGCCCCTGTACAATCGTAACATACACTGCTTATAAAATTCTCATGGTTAACTAGATTTGGTACTTTGATCCAGCATACAGGAGGCTGAGGCAAGAGGGTTGCCATGAATATGAGGCCTTTCTGGCATAAATAGCGAGCTCTAGGACAATTAAAGATACAGAATGAGACCTTGTTTAAAACAAAAACAAAACAAAACAAAAAAGTGAATTCTTCCTTTTTTTTTTCCCCAAGTTATTGGTCCATTGGTATATACAGAAATGGCCTATGGTTGGTGTGTTTGTTTTATAGTAATTGTGCCTACTCAAGATAAAGTAAAACAGTCACCTTATATGTTTCTCAGTTTAGGAATAGTTTTGTTATTATGTTGGTAGCTTTTCCATTTTCTTGTATATGTCTCTTAACGATTAAATACTACAGAAGAAAGTCAATCAGAAGTGAAATTTTAAAATACTTAAAGAGGGGGCTGGAGAGATGACTTAGCTGTTAGGAGTACTTGTGCTCTTCTAAAGGAACAGAATTCAGTTCCCAGTACCCATGTTAGGCAGTTCCCTGTTTTCTCCCTCTTCCGATGTCCATCTCATTTGCCTTTCTGAATGAAGATTGAGCATCTTACCCAGGGTCCTCCTTGATTAGCTTCCTTAGGTATACAGATTTTAGTATGATTATCCTATATGTCTAAATATCCACTTATAAGTGAGTATATACCACATGTGTCTTTCTGCTTCTTGGTTACCTCACTTAGGATAATCTTTTCTAGTTCCATACATTTGCCTTCAAATTTCATGATTTTCTTGTTTGTAATAGCTGAGTAGTATATGTGTAAGTATACCACAATTTCTGTATCCATTCTTTGGTTGAGGGATATCTAGATTGTTTCCAGATTCTGGCAGTTACAAATAAAGCTGCCATGAACATAGTTGAGCAAATGTCCTTGTTGTGTACTTGAGCATCTTTTAGATATATGCCTACAAGTGGTATTGCTGGATCTTGAAGTAGCACTATTCGTAATTGTCTGAAAAAGTGCCAGATTGATTTCCAAAGTGGTTGTACAAGTTTACATTCCCACCAGCAATGGAAGAGGGTTCCCCTTTCTCCACATCCTCTCCAGCATGTATTGTCACTTGAGTTTGTGATCTTAGCCATTCTGACTGGTGTAAGGTGGAATCTCAGGATCGTTTTGATTTGCATTTTTCAGATGACCAAGGAGGTTGAGCATTTCTTTAAGTGTTTCTCTGTCATTCAGTATTCCTCTGTTGAGAATTCTCTGTTTAGTTTTGTACCCCATTTTTTAATTAGAATACTTGGCACTACCAGAATCTTTAAAAGAGGTCTCCTTTCTTGTTGTAATTATGGTTTGCTGAATTTTCTTTAGAAATGGGCTGCTCATCTTAACAGGTACTTTCGTAATTGTGAGTTTTAGATTGATTTTTCTAATGTGCACTAAGGTAGGTTTCCAGCAGTAATGTGACCTTTCCTTTTGATTATCTTCAGACAGTGTCCCAATTGCTCTGGGAATTTTGTTGTATTTGTTGTGCTTCCCTGATTACTGTAACAAAGCTCACTGCATTTTTGTTCCCAGTTGATAAGTGGACAGCTTGGATAACAGCCCCAGCCTTCTGCATAGCAGGCAGGATCCGCATTATGGTTTGCTGTGAGCTCTGAGAAATAACCAGCATTGCATTTTGGATCAGGTGGTGAAGAACAAAGAGATTCAGAGATCTCAGTAGATTTTTAACAGTTTTGTGTAGGCATAGATTTTGAACTTAAAGCAGTCTTCTTGCTAGAAAGGTGTTGAATTTTAATAACATTTTGACTTTTCTGTTTTTCCTGACAGAAAACCAGGCGAAAGCAAAGGAATCTGACTTATCAGATACTCTGAGTCCAAGCAAGGAAAAAAGCAGCGACGACACTACAGGTAAGTTAACTTAGTATTACGAAGCTGAACAGTCTTTTGGCAATTTAGGAGGTTTATTGGTTAAAATGTGGATGAAAACTTCAGAGTTTGTGTTTAATGAAAAAGCAGTGCTTTGACTTAGCAGATCCTTCTATAAAATCTTAAATATTTTGTTAAAACTATTTTCAACTGTCCAAGTGTAAGAGATAGTTTATTTACTCTGATAATAATAATTTGCTGATATATTTAAAAACTGTATCTCTCTCTCTCTCTCCCCCCTTGTAGACGCCCAAATGGATGAGCAAGACCTAAATGAACCCCTTGCTAAGGTGTCTCTATTAAAAGGTACTTTAATGTGATTTCACAACAGTTTAAGCCAGGATATTAGACTCACCTTTTGCCAAAAATTTGTTTCATGTATATGTAAAGCTTTACATTTTAGTTCACTGTTTTAAAAAGGTTGTTTAAAGTATGAAGAACTAAAGTTGAAAGTGTTGGTACTCAGTGCTTGCTAAGAAATATGTACACACATTTAAATTACAGAGTAACTTAATTTGGTGGAGACAAAGAAGCAAGTGGTTGAACCTGAAATTCAGCTGTATTTGTGTTTTTTCTCATTTTCTATTTATATGTACTTTATAGGAAATTTATATGTACTTTTAACATGATCAGAGTAAGGTAAAAACTCTTACCTTTCCAGAAAAAAAAAAAAAAAAAAAAACACATTCTTTCTGCTGTCATGTGCTAGAAATCCTTAAATTCAAACTTTGCTGCTCTTTCTTATTTCCCCAAAATTATTTAGTTCTTAAGATTCTTTGAGAAATTTGGGGCTAGAATTATTTTTTTTTTCAATTACATCTTTTCTCCCTCTACCTCCTTCCATGCTTCATTCATTTCTTCTCAGGTTCATGGCCTCTTTTTCTTTACTTATTATTTTGTGTATATGCATAAGTACATGAACACAGCCTGAACAGTATATTCAGAGCTGAGGAGTTAGCCAGTCAGGACCTCATCCCTAGAGAAGACTAAGTTTTTCTCTTTCACTGAGCTGAGAAATTTTACAATAAACCTCTTTCTTCACTTTTTTCAACCCTGAAAGGGAAGTATTTTTTTTCTTGGTAGTTATTCTTTTAGAATACAGTGGGTAGGAAATACCAATTATTTACAAACTATTTTGAAATAAAGTGTTTTGGAGAAGACTTACTGATAAATCTATGACTTTTAGCGTTTACTACTTTTCATTGCCTCACTTCATACAAGAAAGTTTCAGTTCCGTGGATGAGTATATGGGGATTGATGAACTAGCACCAATCAGGAAGCTCTCTGGGAGAGGAACAATGGGGGTAGTCTCTAGAAGTTCCTTTGTGTGCGCATACCTATTGTTTCAGCAGGGCTGTTAAGGGTCATTAGAAGGCAGGCTGAATTCTGAGATATGAGGGAAGAGGCGTGCTCCACCCTGCATGACCCTACTGCTGGCCTAGTTATGCAACCATGGCAAGAATGAGTTCACTCAGATTCTCTCATGTTCTTTCATCTGGACATTCCTACTTTCCTTTTCTTTTCCTTCTCCGTGGACACTGAAAGTCACACTGTCTCTGGAAGCAGTTTTGACTGAATTCCACAACTCAGGAAGTTCCTGAGGATTGTTGACCCGGGTAGCCAGTGTGCCCTTCAGTCTGATGACAGTTTCCCTTACTTACTGATCTGTACTTCTCTTAGGCGACTCTTGGTGTGCCCAAGGCACAATTTCTTTCATGTCATAGTAATTAAAATGAATTAAGGTTTGCACAGTTTAGAAATCTCCACAGAAACGTAAAATCATTGTTATAAGATGTTTGTTATACTGGAAAAAAGGGATGAGGGTGAAAGTCATTGTTAGGGTACCTGCCACTCTGGCACAAGGCCCTGGGCTTGTAAGATTTTCAGCATTGCAAAACAAATAAACCATCAAACAAACAGGCTGGTACTGGGAAAGGGAGCACTGTTAGACAAAAGAGCTGATACTGGGCAGTGGTGAATGGAACCTTGGTACTTTATGGGACCATGAAAAAATAAGAAAGGAAATTAAGTAATAAACACTTATAAGGGTAGCAGTTTATATGGTCTTTTGTGCTGTATAAATCTCTCAAATCTTATCAGCTAAATTCTGATTAACTTTTAGGTAGCATTATGATTGTGTTAATTGTATTCAACTGTTATTAATGCTTTTTTATTCATTCAATTCATTTTTAATTATGTGTATGTACAAATAGGGGAAGACAGCCAACATTGACCTCTGGCCTCTATACTCACAAGTACACAAGTGTGCATTCATGCATCCACATATGTTCATATCTGTATGGACGGACACTTATCTACCCACATTTGCATGCATGAACACACACACACACACACACATACACACACACACACACACACACTCTGCCTCTCTTTCCATTCCTCTCTTCTTCTCTTCCTCCTTCCCTCCTAACATTTCTGTATGACTGCTGACTTTTGCTAATGAAATAGTGTTTTAACCACAGCTATTCAAAGATTTTGAAGCTGGCTCTGGTGACACTTGCCTATAATAGCAAACAACATTTGGGAGAGCAGGAGAATAAGGAACTCGAGGCTGTCTTCGACTGTGAAGCAAATTTAGAGGCCTGTCTACCTCTCAATAAAATAGAAAGATTTTTACAACTTGATTTTAAAGTTATTTTTAGATTTACTTTATTTTTAAATAAGTGTGCATAGATATCTATGTAGAGGCATGTACACACAAGTGAAGAAACCTTTGGCGTCCAGAAAGGTTATCAGACTCTCTGGAGGTGGAGTTATAGGCCATTCTAGCTGCCTGTTGTACATGCTGGGGTTTAAACTTTGGCATTCTCTCCAAGCAGTACACACTTAATTGCTGAGCCATCTTTCCATCATCCTGCAGCTTGATTTTTAGAAACAGAATATTAAGCATCCAGAGTTTAGCTCAGTGGTTAAGAGCATTTGTTGCTCTGGAGGACTTGAGTTTGGTTCTCAGTGCATGTGAGCGGTTCACAACCATCCATAACTTCAGTGTGAGGGGCCCAGGCCCCTTCTGACCTGTGGGCACCAGCTGTGTATGTGGTACACATGTACACATGCAGGAACAACACTCACGCACACAGTAAGATAAATGAATCTTCAAAAAAGAGAGAATGGAGTGTTACATCATTCCATGCTTGATTAGGAGCAGGAGCATCTTATAAGAGTTGCCAAGAAATAATCATCATCATTACTTTAAGTGGTAGTTATTATCTTTCTTTTGTAAGAGTTTTATACATTCCTAAACCAATGTACTCAGTGAAACTTACTAGAAACACTTAAATTATGCTTGATTGTGTGGGATTATGGTTTGACTCTATATAAAGAGGTACAGTAGCCTGACAGAACTTTCTGATTTGGTGTGGGGTAGTTGAGACAGGTTCTCAAGCTTGCAGTACTCCAGCTTTCTGAATGCTGAGATTATGGGGATGCACTACCACACCCAACTTGGAAGTTTCTCTTAAAGGAAGAGGGTAAATTTTCAGACCCCACGGTTAACTTTTAGGACTGATTAGAAAGGCATGACACTTATGTCCAAGTTACACCCATCATAGCCATGCAAAACGATGGCCCATCTCTATGAAGCTCACTTGCTCATTGCAGTTCCTCCTTAATAGCCTGTGCCACTGAAATATTTATTGAACTGGAAGACACAGAAATAGGCTTATAAGAAAGTGACAGCCCCTTCTTCGCTTTTCTTTCTCCTCCTCCTTTCTTGGTTTTGTTTTGAATTTTGAAACAGTTTCATGTAGCTCAGTCTGGCCTTGAACTTACTGTATAGCTTGAACCTCTGGTGTTGCTGTCTCTACCTCTTAAGAGCTGGGATTGCAGGTGTGCCAGCATACCTGCTTGAGGTCGTAATCTTAGGGAGGAGAGGTGTGTCATTTTAATGAGTTGATGGGAACTTTGGAAAATTGCTGAACTTCCTGGTAGGGAACAGGGTTGGGGCAGTGGTCTGGATCGGATTCCCAAAGAAGATGGCTAAAAGTAAGTAAGAATGTGCCAAGAAGAGAAAGGGAATGGTGTATTTCTTAAAGGCAAGACCAATGTGAACAGTGGGAATAACATCTCTCAGCCATCCATGCAGGAGCATGGGTATGGGTCTGGCCCTGTAGGATAAATGTGGTTAAAGATAAGACTTGGGCAGGCATAAGGCAGTAGCTCAGTTTAGGAACTTTTACACGATTATGGGTGCAGGTGATAGGAGAAATTACCAGATAAATACAAAACAAAATGGGACTGATAAGAGAGCTAGCAAAGGAACCAACTGTCAGGAAGGAATCTGTCTGATCAGGAGAGGCAAGGGAGTGAAAAATTCAGCTGTAGGAGCCCACTGCCACGATCAGATTTGCAGTTAGACAGCAACCTGTGACTGTCCTGCATGCACACGTAGTTATGGTAGACAATTTGATTTACATACTAAGCCCACCACTGCCAGACTTTCTGGAAGGGGAACGCTGATAGTAGTGGAAAGAGGGTGCTCCCGTCTGAGTAGCTGCCTCAGCAAGATAGAACGGTGTTCTATCCGTTGATGTGCTAGTGTCTGTGCGGGCAGGTGAAGCATGCATAGGCAGATCTTGGAGAAAATGCTTTGATTGGTCCTTTCCTAAGTGGTTCAGTATTTCTCAACTATGTATACTAAAAGAGTCTGAGTCTTTGGAACATAATTTATTTAAACCAAATTTAATATAGGGCATATGCAGTTTTTCTGTAGGCTAATGCTTTTGAGTTTAGTTGGTTTATGCATAATACGAATCTGCAGAAATTAGCCTTTGGCTGAGAAGCTGGTTCTGGCCTCTGCTCAGATACCAGTGTCATAGTTTGGGCTTCTGTGCACATGTAGGATATGAGTACTTCTGAGGTCCACACTATATATAGTTTTATTTAGTCAACACAGCACAGGCAGCTCTGAAGATATACAGTTAAGAGTGGTAGGAGTAAAACACGTTTTTTAAGGTCTCAGCCTCCGAGATCCTCCTATCTCATCTTTCCAAATGCTAGAAAAGCTGGGGCAGGGAAGCTGTATTATTATTTTCACTTATCATAATTCCTCAATAATATTTATTTCCACTTGACTTCTATAGCTAAATAAAATGGGGTTAGGTGTTCAGGAACATGCCTTTAATCCTAGCTACTTGGTGCAAGGTTGAGGCAATACTCTTAAGTTCATTTGGGGCCAGCCTAAGCTAGATAAGACCCAGCCTCCAAAAGAAAAGATAGAGAAAATTAATTAGGCTGCAGAACACTTGTATTTACCCTTGTCTAAGCATTTTTCACTAATACTCATCACCAAACTTTTCCCAAGGTTGTGAAGCAGATTGATTTAAAACAAAACAAAACAAAACAAAAATCCTGTTTTTAGAAAAAAAAGTAGGGTGCCATGAGAATAGACTTAAGTCACAATAAACTAAACTAATAAAGTACTTTCCAACAAAACCTTGTGAAAAACATGTTTAATGAGCCTTGAGCACAAAAAGATTTCTCATTAGTCTTTGATAAAAATTGTCTCTTGGCTGCTTAGAAGGCCGATCTACACACTAACTCTGATTAGTTTGAAAGTGGTCATTTGTGTTTATTGCACCAAACTTAATTTGCAGAGATTTTAGTCAGTAATAGTACTATTTCTGTGACCAAATGCTCTAGAGTTTGTATGATCTGATACATGCCTTTTGTTTGTTTGTTTGTTTGTTTTATTTGGTCTTTTATATGGTTCAGAGAACTAATTTGCAAATAATGCTCTCTTGTGTAAGCACAGCTCATTATGGCTTTGATTATATGTTCTCCTTTAAAATGTGATTACTTGGCATAAAAACCAACTTCTTTGTTATCTCATGTGAAAGTGAAGCGCTCTGTTAGTTTTGCTTGACAGCATGACCTATCCAGGGAAGTGTCATGCTATGGATAAGAATTGCCCATGTATAGACTTTAGAGGTAGATTCCTCATTTATGAAGATCCACTAAAGCAAAACTGTCTTTTTTTAAAGCTGTTGCAGACATCCATTTATTCTTACTGTGCTTGTAATGATAAACACAGAAGGGCAAGATAAGTTGATGGAGTTTAGTCAGAAATGATTGGGCTTGTCCTAAGATGGTGGTATTAGGATTGGCTACTTTAGGAGAGTTTTTATTATTATTATTATTATTAAAAAATGTAAACAGCTGAGCAGTGATGGGGCAGGCCTTTAATCCCACCACTCAGGAGGCAGAGGCAGGCAGATCTTTGTGAGTTTGAGGCCAGCCTGTTCTACAGAGTGAGTTCCAGGACAGCCAAGGCTATACAGGGAAATTCTGTCTTGGAAAACAAAACAAAACAAACAAACAAACAAACAAAAAACCAAACGAATTTGGAAAAAGTTGAAGAAAACCAGAAGTACCTATATATGCTTACTTCCTAGATTCAGTATGTGTTAATATTCTACTATATTTCTTGTATTTAAATATATGTAGCATGTTCTTTTATTTTACTTTGACACAATTCCTGGATCCACAGAAAACTTACAGCATTATGACTGAGTCCCATATACTCTTCTTTCCCCTGTCTCTTTCCTTTCACCATAGAAGAAATGATAACCTTTATTCCTAAATACCTTGCTACATATCCACCTCCTCCTATATGGCTACTATACCATTCTCAAAATCAAGATGTTAAATAACATTGATATGTTAATGTACTTGAACCTGCTGACTTTATTCTCACTTTTCCTTTGTGCTATGACAAAGGAGTCAAAGGAGTCATAGCACAACCATGCATTGCCTTTGTCATGTCTCTTCAGTCTCCTTTGAGTTTCATGACATTAGCACTTTTGAACAGCGTGAAAAAATTAAAATGTCTCTCAGTTTGGATGACTAATGTCTCCTCATGACTAGATTTAAACTGTGTATATTTTATAGAAATATTGGAGCTCTTGTCAGAAAGTACCAGATATTGAATTGTTCTTTTGTTGGTGACATTAACTTTGATTATTTAAGGTGTTGTCTCCCAGGTTTCTCCTTGCAAAGTAACTTTTAAAGTAATTTTATTTTTATAACTAATTTACTTGTGGAGAAATGTCTGACTACAAACATGTTCCATTAAATTGCACACTTATTACTACTTAAGTATTAGTAAATGCTGATTATTTACACCCAATTAGTTACTGCTACAGTAGGGGGTCAAAGAATGATTTTATAACTGTATCATTTCTTACGTATTTGTTGTCTTGCCTTCTATTGTAGTAAGAATCTTTATTTTATTTCTTTTTGCTACAAGGTCTCACTCTATAGCCTAGGCTAACCTAGAACTTGCTGTGTAATATACCTAAGCATGTGTACACAAAAGAATGCAAAACACAACTAGATACAATAGAAAGATACGACTTAACAGGGTGATGTTAGTGTTTAATAGCCAAAATATTTTTAAAGATTGTTTGATTGTGTGCATGTATGTTTGTGTGTGTGTGTGCCCACCCATTCACATGTACATTCATTTGTATATGTGTATGCTTTGGAGAGGTGTATGTAGGCCTGTGTACACTCAGAAGCCAGTAGGAGATATAAGATCAGGAGATATAAGATCAGGCATTTCTTTTTTTTTTTTTTTTTTTTTAACACTGTGTAAGCTTTTTAAAAATTTTTAAAATTCTTTATTAATTACACTTTATTCACTTTGTATCACCCCTGTGGTTCTCTCCCTCCTCCCGTCCCATTCCTTCCCTCCCTCCACCCTCTGCATGCATGCCCGTCCCCAAGTCCACTGATAGGGGAGGTCCTCTTTTCCTTCCTTCTGACCCTAGTCAATTAGGTCTCATCAGGAGTGGCTGCATTGTCTTCTTCTGTGGCCTGGTAATGCTGCTTCCCCCTCAGGGGTAGGTAATTAAAGAGCAGGCCAATCAGTTCATGTCAGAGACAGTCCCTGTTCCTATTACAATGGAACCCACTTGGATACTGAACTGCCATAGGCTACATCTGTGCAGGGGTCTTAGGTTATCTCCATGCATAGTCCTTGGTTGGAGTATCAGTCTCAGGAAAGACCCCTGTGCTCAGATGTTTTGGTTCTGTTGCTCTCCTTGTGGAGTTCCTGTCCTCTCCAGATCTTACTGTTTCCCACTTCTTTCCTAAGATTCCCTGCACTCTGCCCAAAGGTTGCCCATAAGTCTCAGCATCTGCATTGATAGTCTGCAGGGCAGAGCCTTTCAGAGGTTCTCTGTGTCAGGCTCCTGACTTGTTCCCTCTTTTCTCCTTCTTCTGATGCTCATCCTCTTCACCTTTCTGAATAGGAATTGAGCATTTTAGCAAGAGTCCTCTCTCTTGATTAGTTTCTTTAGGTGTACAGATTTTAGTAGGTTTATCCTATATTATATGTCTATATGAGTGAGTATATACCGTGTGTGTCTTTTTGCTTCTGGGATAGCTCAGCCAGGATGATCTTTTCCAGATCCCACCATTTACCTGCAAATTCCACGATTTCCTTGTTTTTTATTGCTGAATAAGAGTCCATTGTGTAAATGTACCACAATTTCTTTATCCATTCCTCTACTGAGGGGCATCTGGGCTGTTTCCAGCTTCTGGCTATTACAATTAAGGCTGCTACAAACATGATTGAGCAAACGTCCTTATTGTGTACTTGAGCCTCTTTTGGGTATATGCCTAGGAGTGGTATAGCTGGATCTTGAGAAAGCGCTATTCCTAGTTGTCTGAGGAGCGCCAGATTGCTTTCCAGAGTGGTTGTACAAGTTACATTTCTACCAGCAGTGTAGGAATGTTCCCCTTTCTCCAGAACTTCTCCAGCATGTGCTGTCACTTGAGTTTTTGATCTTAGCCATTCTGATGGGTGTAAGGTGAAATCTCAGGGTCATTTTGTTTTGCATTTCCCTGATGACTAAGGACGTGAGTTCAGGCATTTCTAAGTCACCCAGCTTGTTACCTGTGTGCTAGATTCTGAACTCTAGCCCTGTGGCTGCTTAGCAAGCTTTCTTAGCTGCTGAGTCATCTTTCCATCCCACCAAAGTGTTAGTACAGCAAAAGATGAGTATCAGAGTAACGAGAAAGGGAAGAGGCTAGGGAAGTTGGTAATGCTGGGTTAAGTCTATTTTAGTTAAATTGCTAAAGTTACATCAATTAATAATTCAGCAAGTATGTTTACCTGCTGTCTATGTGATGGTGGGTACAAATCAGGTATACTGGAGCATCCAGTCTAGTTTTTATTGCATTTTTATGATTCACAGTATTTTTAATTTTTAAAAGTTAATCTATAACATTGTTTCTCTATTACCCTTTCCTCCCTCCAGCTTTTACTATGCCAACCTCAAGTGATTTCTTTTTCTTTAAATGTTATCTCTCTCTCTCTCTCAAACACACACACACACACACACACACACACACACACACACACACATATTTATTTTTTGTATTCTACAAGTAACATTGCAGCCCTGGCTGTCCTGGAACTTGCTCTGTAGACCAGGCTGGCTTTAAACTGCCTGCCACCTGCCTCTGCCTCCTGGATGCTGGATTAAAGGTGTGTGTCACCACTTCCCAGCTGCTGGTGCATACCTTTAATCCTGGCATTTGAGAAGCAGAGACAGGTAAACTCATACCAGCCTAGTTTGCATACTGAGGTTTAGAGTAGACAGCAAAACATAGTGAGCCCCTATGTCAAAACAATTACACACACACACACACACACACACACACACACACACACACACTCTTAAAAAAAAGAAAGAAAAGAAAAAGCAAACCCCAAACCAGAAGTTTGATTTTTTTTTTTTTTAATTTAGTTTATTTGTTCATGTGGGTAGGATGGGAAGAGATATGTATGGAGTTTAAGAGGACAACAGCTCTTAGGAAGTCTGCTCTACCCTGCTGCGGTTTGGGACTCTAGGATAGAACTGTGGGAGAGAACTATAGGATAGGTCAGCTTGGCATTTCCTCTCCCCTCTGAGCCCTGGTAGTTTTCTCTGTCTTGAAGAATTTCTTTTGTTTTCCCATTTTCATTTCCAAATTTTATTTCCATACTTTTAAGTTCCAAGGAAAGTTTTTCTCTTATTGTTAAACTTCAAAATTGATGGAGAAGAAGCTGGACAGAGGGTTCATCTGGTAAATTAGGCACTTGCTGCCAAGTCTGATAACCTGAATTCAACTCCTGGGACCACCACAGTAAAGCAAAAACCCCAACTTCCTTACATTGTATTTGACCTCTACATATGTACTGTGGTATGCATGTTACACACACACACAAAATAACAATAGTAATAATAAATAATTTGAAAATTGATGGAAAAACAGTGTTATGTTTGTCTCACTGAATTTCAAGTTTACAGGAGCTGTACGTCCATAAAATGTATGTTAATTTCTGTATTTTATAGGACTAGTATCCATGTTAACTCTGTTGGTCAAAGTAAAAATAACTAATATGCTTACTCTAATTTGCTTCTAAGTTTTATTTAACTCAGTTGTGCCATGTTACTAGCTGTGTGTGTCTAAACATGAAAAAGAGCGCCAGACTTTAGTTATAGAGACTATAGTGCAGTACTAACACTTGCTTTTAAAAATAAACATGTTTTTGTCAGATGACTTGCAGGGTGCACAGTCAGAAACTGAGGCCAAACAAGAAATTCAGCATCTTCGCAAAGACTTGATTGAAGCCCAGGAGCTAGCTAGAGCAAGTAAACAAAAATGCTTTGAACTTCAAGGTGAGATCAAGATCACTGCAATTTTCTGGGGTCTTATGAAGGCAGCACAGTGTGACTTGTTGGCACAGAACTCAGAGCCCAGAGGCGTGGCAGGGTCTCCAGAGCCAGGGCTTTGCTAGGCTTGTTCTCAGACGTCCATTTAGACCCCTCAGTTTCTGTTTCAGATGGGGAGATGAGGACTGTTACAGATGTTTACTCTTTGTGAATGGGAAGAGCATTAGGAGCTCTGCCAACAAAAGACCTCCATTGTTAATTACGTGCGAATTGCAGGCTAAATGTTCCTTATTCTTGGAATCAGAAGTTATATTTCATATTTCAGGTGTTTTTGGATGTGAGATGCCCAGTCAGTCGGTGCAATAGAAGCCTTGGGGGAGGGGACTTAGAAATTGGTTTATTCCTAATATTAGTGTTCACTTTAGGGGCAGGAGGAGTTTATTTAGCAGCCAGGTTGCAGGCAGGCTTCAGGGTTTAGAATCTTCTAAGCCAAGCGCAGTGGCACATGTGCAGGAAAGAAGAGCACAAATTTGTGGCCAGCCAGAGTATCTAGACTCCCTCAGAAAAGAGAAAGAAGGATCTTCTCATCTTGCCACTTCTATTTCCCGTGGTTCATTTGCCTCATAATTATTGCCAGTGGGCGCCATGCTCTTCTTTGGAGCTTTTGCTACCATTGCTGTCCAGTATCTGCCCTTAGGCAATTAAAACCTTGGAGTGGCCTCAGATCCAGGCCATGGATTCTTTTTAGTGCCCACCAGGTGGCAGCACCGACTAGGAAGTCCTTTTAAAGATGGACCTGCACCTGCACACATCAAGATATCTGTCTGTCCCATGCCATGATGATTTCTTTGGCAGCATCCAGTGTGCTGTCTTTTTTAATAAAGCAGAATTGCACCAGCTTCTCAAACTGTAGTTTAAACTGAGTCACAGAATGCTGAGACAGGGATGGCTGACAGTTTATTTTTTGTCATCCACTTCACTTAAAGTCATAAGGCTTGTTGCTCATTATGTCAGAGGTCGGCACCTAATGAAGACACATCTAGCCCATGGATTTTTAAGGCATCCTTAGGTTTTATAAGATACATTTCCTGAGCAGAAGAATACTCAAATGCTAAGAAGAATCTGGGAATTTCTTATGACTACTTCCTTTCCTTGTTCTTAAAGACATTATTATCGTGATGAGCTGTTAGCACTGTAGCTCAAGGTAGCTATAGCTTAGTGTAAGGCCAGCCTAGCTTATATGAAACCCTGGCTTTGAACCCCAGAACTGCAAAAATGAAAAAATAAACATTTATTTTGTATCTTTTATAAGCTACAGGATAATGTTTAATTACATTGAAAAATATTTAGTAATCAGCTATTATGTTGTACTTACTATGTGCTTGACAGCAAACCCAAGAACTTTTTTGAAGTGTTTTGTTTTGGTTTGGTTTTATATATCATTTTTAAGATTTGTTTTTGTTTGTTTGTGGTTGAGGAGAATTTTTGATTTTGTTTTTGAGATAGGCTCTCACTACCTAGTCATTGAACTCTTTTTTGAGATCTTTATGCCTTTGTTACCTTAGTGCTTGGATTAAAGTATACAGTACCATGCCTGCCCCTTAATACATTCTTTTTTTAATGGTTCTAGGGATTATACCTAGGCCTTTGTGTATAGAAGGCAAGCACTCTACTACTGAGGCATATCCCAACTCCTTTTTTTGCAGATAGAGCCATCTAACATAGCCTAGGCTGGCCTTGAGCTTGGAAGCTTCCTTGCTTTAGCCTTCCCAATATTTGGGATTCTGAACATGTGGTATTGCACTGCTCAATGATGATTAACAATTATTAGGATATTTCTATATAAGAAAGGCTTCCTGGTGATAAAGTGTAACTAGATTTTTGTAGATTTTGTAGATTCTGTAACTAGATTTTGTAGATTTCTTACTTTTGTTTTATGTTCCTAAAATCTTAATGGCTAATACTGATAATACTTATCTCCTAACTTTGTGTCTTTCAGTAAAATTTAAAAGACAAATTTTAGAAATTCTAGCTACGCAAAATTGTGAATGCTTTTCATTAACTCACAAAATTAGATGCACTGTGTTTTTTCTTTTTAGCTCTTTTGGAAGAAGAACGAAAAGCCTATCGAAATCAAGTTGAGGAATCTGCTAAACAAATACAGGTTCTTCAAGGTATGGGGCATCCCAAAACTGTTTGAGATGAATGTTGGTATTGTTCTTGTTCAACGACTGAAAAGGAATAGAAAGTAAGATTGCAGAGAGTCTTCAGTTGTCGTGGCTCTGGGTCTTCCCGGTGATACTGGGCTCTTGGATAGTTTTCCTTTAAAGCAGATGAAGGGGAGGGATTGTCTCAGTAACCTCTTTTTGCACACTGGAGGTGAAAAGGCGGGCCTGATGCTAACTGCGGTGGTGCAAGCCTATAATCCTAGCACTTAAGAGACAAGGAAGACGTTTGAGTTTTGAGACCCAGTTCATCTACATAATGAATTTGAGACTAGCTTGAACTAGCCTGTCTCACCTCCTCCCAAAATATTTTCATCAGCAAGAGGATAGAAAAATACATACACACACACATTTCTATTTAATATTTGGTCTTATGTATGTTTGAAGGCATTGGAAGGCATTGGAAAACAAGGAGAATAAATAGCAAAATATTAAAATAAATCTCTCTGTGGGAGAAAATAAAGTTTGCTGTGGCTTTTTGGTTTTTCCCTTTTGTATCTGTATTTTGGCATTTTCTGTATCAAACATGGATCGCTTGTGCAGTTTAATCAAAAGAAACAGCTGTGACAGCTAGGCTACCCAATAGCTGTGGCCTGTAATATGTTATAACTTTGTTCCTAATTCCTGTGGACTTAGAGCTATGGACTTATCATTTTAGAAAATGATAGATAAATACGCTTTTATAGTCCAGCTGCAGAGGTTACATGTGGATATGGAGAATCTCCAAGAGGAAAAAGACTCCGAAATCTCCAGCACAAGAGATAAATTGCTTAGTGCCCAAGATGAGATTTTGCTCCTTCATCAAGCAGCAGCGAAGGCTGCTTCTGAGCGGGACACTGACTTTGCTTCTTTGCAAGAGGAGCATAAGAAGGTGAGAGCAGAGCTTGAGAGCTGGAGGAAAGCAGCATCTGAGTATGAGCAAGAAATCACAAGTCTGCAGAGCAGTTTCCAGCTTAGGTGTCAGCAATGTGAAGACCAGCAAAGGGAGGAGGCAACAAGGTTGCAAGGTGAGTGTGTGCTTAGTCATAAAGCTCAGTAACTCTTACTTTTCAGGGAGTAGGAGGGAGGGTTTGGTCTTACTGTGTTGTTCCAGCCCACATCTGCTAGCTCTTACCTCATGACAGCAGTAATTGTTCTCTTTGCTAGAAGGCAACTGTATACCAGGGTTTCTATACAAGGGCTGTAGGTACCTCCTGCAGGTCTATAGGTTGTGTAATGAGTTGCATTTTTACAGGCATATACTATTAATTCTAAATAATGCTATTGAGGAGTATGTGTCATAGCAATGATGCCCACCCATAATCCCAGCACCTAGGAGGTACAGGCCAGAGGATTTTGAGTTTAAGGCGTGTCTGATTATATCCAGAGAGCCTGTGTAAAACAAGCAAACATTAACATTATTATCTTAAAACAGCAAAGCAGCCAGGCATACTAGAACATACTCTTAGTGCTGGTACTCAGGAAGTAGAGGCAGATGGTTTTCTTTGAGTTGGAGGCCAGTCTGGTTTACATAGAGCCTTCCCAGCCTGGGCTACATAGGGACCTCCTGTCTAACAAACAAACAAAAACAGTGGAGTAGGAAAAGAAACATTCTGAAATTTTAAGGTGATAGAATGTCCCTGAGCTACAAAGCAAAGTGATAGGAGTCAAAGAGTGCCTTATGAAAACTCCCGTGCTTCTAAGAAAAAAGGTGTGTTTTCTGAAACGTTACTCTGTCACCTTGGAATGTGGTGGATTTTGGTTTCTGCATTAACAACTATGTTTGTGACTCTTTTAGGTGAACTAGAGAAGTTGAAAAAGGAATGGAATGTATTGGAAACTGAATGCCATTCTCTAAAAAAGGAAAATGTTTTGTTGTCATCAGAACTGCAGCGGCAAGAAAAAGAATTGCACAAGTATGTGAGAATTTTCCTTTCAACTTCAAGAGATTTATCTTTGATTTTTATGTAAATTTTGATATTTAAATGCCATTTTGGAACAAAATGTTCAGCCAAACTGCTTGACAAGTTAAACATAGCAAGTAAATATTACACAATTTCATTTCTTTTTACTATTATCTCCCATAAGCCTGCTTCTTTTGGAATACCCTAGAATTCAGACACAGTTAGATGCTCCTGCTGTACTATTCCCCACTGCTAAAAACAAACAGCAAAGTTCCAAAACTGAAGTTGCCTTGTTAACAAAATTATGATATATTTCACATATAAAATTACTGGTTTTTCTTCACCCTATTGATCTCTGTTAGTAAGAATGGTGATTTAAGACTAACAAAATTTACTACTTTAAAAGACATAAATTTAGCTTATAAATCACACAGGAGAAGGCTATGAATGTAGCAAACAATAGAAGACTTGAGGCTGTAGGTTCCATTTCTGGTGTAAAGGAGGGGACAATAGATTTTTACAGATTGAGATTGGACCTGTGGCTTGCTCCAGTTTATCTACCCAAAACAGGGAATTCCAAGTTCAGTAAGACCTTGTCTCTACAGGAAGACATCTGACATTGATTTTGGCCTTCCCTTACAAAGCAATACATGCACACACCTGTACATGTACAAATATTCATACAGCACATGTTGATGCACATATACATACACACACACACACACCCAGAAGGGGGGCGACTAATCTATAAGGTGGCACAGCCCTATAACCCCTGCACTTAGAAGAGAGTGAGAGGCAGGAGGACCAGGAATACCATGTCCTTTTTAGGTCTACAGTCTGGGTAGCCTGATCTCAATTCCTTACCCCTCTTAAACTCAGTATGGAAAGGCCTGAGGAGTAAGAGCTGCTGCTTTATTCTCTAAAGCCTCTCATAATACCATGAGGTCTCAGCATAAGGATCCACAAAGCACTTTGATTTTCTCACATTTTTAAAGATTTTATATATTTTTACTTTAGGTGTATATTTGTGTTTTGCCTGCATGTAAGTAAGAGTAACCTGCATATATAGTGGGCATTGGATTCTTTAGAACTGTACTTACTCCTTGGAACTAGAGTTACAGATAATTGTAAGGTACTGGGAACCAAACCTGGCTCCTGAAACACTAGCTAGAGCTTTTACCCACTAAGCCATCTCTCTAGCCCCTGAGTTTTCTCTTCTAATGCCATAACTTTGTTCCATATTTTCATGTATGTTATGTATATTACATTTTTGAATCTGTGGTGAGAATTAATAAATAAAACAAATGTTTACTTGAAACATGGAATTTAGTAAAAGCAAAGCTTAAGATAGGAAGAGGACAAAATAAAGACCCACAGTATGCATATATGTGTATGTATTGATTACCTGTATGGCAGCACATGGAAACAAATTGAGTTTGTGTATTTGTTAGTACTTTGAAATAGGGTTTCATATAACCCAGGCTGTCCTTGAACTTGCTTTGTAGCCAAGGCTGGTCGTGAACTCCTAACCCGTCTGCATCAGTCTACCAAGTACTGTGAATATAGGCATTAGCAACTACACCCAGATTCTGAACCTCCTGATCTCTCATTTTTGAGAAGTGATTAATTGAAATGTAGCAGATTATTAAAGTGTTGTTCTTTTAAATTATGTCAATTTTGCTTAAATGTTAAAAATAATGTTTACAGATTCCATGTAAGTAGGGGCCTATAGCTTAATATGTTAGACTTCAGTTGGGTATTTGCTACTGCCTGGAGAATCAGCTATGTGGACACTAAGTGAGGGAGAGTCCCTTGTGAGATACTCATCTCATAACCAAGACAAAACAAAACAATATGTTCTAGAAAGGAATACTGAATCAATACGTATCATGAATCCAGTCACCTGTCTAAACTCACATGAATTACATGATATATATATATATATATATATATATATATATATATATATATATATAAATTCTATTTCTTGAACATTTCTGCCTGAGCACTTATTTGCTAAGCTTCTCTTTTATAGGTCTTAAAGGCCCTTTAGTGCCCATGTATAATGGCCTGATACTGAGATTCATCCCTAAGAATATGCCCATTGTATAATCAGAATAGGATATATATCCTTTATAGTTCTTTATTTATAGTGTGGAATCTGATTAAGTTCCATTCTAAAAGATAGAACAATGTTATTCTGGAAATCTTACATTAAAAACGTTTTCTGTGTGGGTGTTTTGTTGCCTGCGAACATGTGCAGCATGCGCACACTGCCTGCAGAAGCCAGGAGAGGGCGGCATATTCCTTGGAACTGGAGTTGCAAACGCCTGTGGGCTGCCATGTGGCTACAGAGAATAAACATGTCTTCGGGAAGAGCAAGTACTGCTCTAAACCGCTGAGCCATCTCTCCAACTCTCAAAATCTTAGATTCTTTTAACTGATTGTGGGAGCTAACCTTTCTTTAAGCCACATAGGTCTTTTTCAAAGAATTGAACTAGGAACTATTATTATTTTTAATAATGGATTTTGAACCCAGAGTCTTGGTCATGTTAGCTATACACCCTACCACTGAGATACATCCCCAGTCTTTGAAAAAAAGGCACTGGTGTTCATTCATATCAACTTACTTGCCTCATGTGTAAATTATTTTTATTAGAAAATTATAAAAATAATGTAATTAAAGCTGGAAAATAGCTTCAGATATTGTCTTAGGGTTTCTACTGTTGTAATAAAACACCATGACCAAAGCAATTTGGAGAGGAAATAGTTTATTGTGTCTTACAAGTCTTGGGTCACAGACCATCATTAAAGGAAGTCAGGATAGGAACCTGGAGGAAGGAACTGAAGGTCAGGGGATGAGGGATGCTTCGTGCTGGCCGGCTCCTCACGGCTGGCGCAGCAGAAGGCTTCTTCCCAGTGTCGCGTCACTCACAGTGGACTGGGGCCGTCCACATCAATCAAAATACCCCACAAGCTGGTCAGCAAGGGCCATTGCTACAGTTTTATTTTATTTTTATGAAACTGTTTGTTTCTCAGTTTCTCTCTTAACCCAGCTCTTCCCTTACCTGGCTTTCACACAAATAATCGAGACCCCATCCTGTTATTTTAACAAGCTTCATAGCACAATCCTGAGCAGTATTAACTCTATTATTAATTCTTTAAGCTAATTTGGCCTCTTCCCTGCATACATTGCAGAGATACTTGCGCTTTGTAGCTTTCCTGATTCAGCTTCTCTGCTGAGCTTAATCTCCTCCTCCCCTGGCTGACAGGAAGTCCATCCCTATTTCCTTCCCTGTTCAGCGATTGGCTGTAAGCTACTTTATTGGCATACCAGGGAACAATTTGGGAGCAGTGTTTACACAATATTGAGACAGGAGATTCTCAGGAACAAGGATTGCAACCAAATACAGGGTGTGTAGAAATCAGCATTTGAATACCCAATAACCTTATCCCTACAGGGCATTTTTTTCCAACTGAGACTTCTCAAATGATTCTAGAATGTGTTAAGTTGACAGAAAACTAGCCAGCACTGAGGTGAATGTTTGACAGAAGAGGACACTGAGGCACCTCTTGCTATTATAACATGCCTCCTGTACACATCTAAGAGCTCAGGAAATGTTCAATCAGAGAATAAGGTGTACCAGTTACATGACTTTTTCCATGTCCCATAGTATACAGTTAGGGCCTAACATGGTGGTGCATATCTCTAATCTCAGCATTTGGAAGGCAAAGGCAAGCAGATCTCTGTGAGTACAAGTCCAGTCTGGGAATTACAGACCAGCCAAAGCTGCATACCCTATCTCAGAACAAGAAAACAATAAAAGCAAAGAAAACTCCCCACATTTAATTAGTCTTTTTTTTTTCTATTTATAAAAATTTCTTTTATATTTGAAAGGATATAGCTTAAAACTTAAAAGGACTTTTAATGTCTTCATGCCTTTTCCTTACTAAAGTATCTTACTTTCTGTATACCTTTTTCTGCTGTGAAATCCGCTCTTACCTGGTGAAGTGCTGAGGATTCTGGACTTCCTCTGTGTCCAGGGTCTGCTGTGACTGTCATTGTTTATGTTGCAGTTCTCAGAAGCAGAGTTTGGAGCTCACGAGTGACCTCAGCGTCCTTCAGGTTACTAGGAAAGAGCTTGAGAACCAAGTGGGATCCTTGAAAGAACAACACCTTCGGGATTCAGCAGACTTAAAAACTCTTCTCAGTAAGGCTGAAAACCAAGCAAAGGATGTACAGAAAGAGGTAAAGCGAAAAGACATTCTGAGCCCAATTATGGTTGGACTTAAAGCCAAAGGCAAATCAGATATCCATGCTACTTAGAACTTAAGGAAAGCAGAAACCATATTACCTGTCAGTTGACACTTGGAACACTCCAACCTGGTCATTTCTAGGTGTGCGTCATGGTCTGTATCAAGAGAATTTATCAAGTGTTTCTTTTCAAACATCCAGATCTAAGAGTTAGTTTTTATTTTTCTCTAACTCACTAACATAAGAGACCCTTTGTCCCAGATGCTTGGTCTGTTGGTTTAACTATCAAAGAGTGTCATACTTAACAAACTGTTCTTTCAGAAGGCAGACTAGGCAACACTAGTACCGGAAGTATGCGCTGCTGGGAAAGTGACTGAACGGTCCCATACTCTGATGTGATGTCTCATGCTTGTCATCCCAGCGCGTGGAAGACTGAGGCAGGAGGACTGCAGTGAATTCAAGGCTAGGCTGGCTTACAGAATGATTCCTAGCTCAAAACACCAAAATAAGACATATATATAGATGGTTATGGTGATGCACATCTATAATCCTAGCACTTGGGAGGCAGAGCAGGAAAATCAGGAGTTCAAGGTCAGCTTCAGCAACATAGTGAGTTTGAGGTGGGGTTAGGCTATATGAGATCCTATGTCTGAAAACAGACAAGAAAAAAACATTACTTAAAATTCATCTATACAAAAAAAGGCAGCCAGCTGCCTGTTCTGTAAAACTGTGTTTTCCGCTCTACTTTCTTTTTGTCTTCACACATGCACACACTTAAATTTCCATGTGATTTTTGCTTATACCTTCATTTCATTAACTTTTTGAATAATTGTATTAAGGATGGTGAGAGATTAACTCTGGAAGGAAGCTACCCAAGGTCTTTCTGAACAGAATAGGTACATATCTTTAAAGCTGACAATGGGGCCAGCTCCTGCTGGCCTTCCTGCAATAATTCCTGGCCAGCTCAACATACAGATTGTTAGCCTGTCTGCTTATAAGGAACCACCAGTATAGACTTGCTTACAGGCAAGATTCCTCATAAGTTAGAAGGAAACAGAAGACATCTCTGTGTCTTTAGAAATGAATTTTCTGAAAGTTGATTTTAGAAAATTTGATTAATGCAAGTTTCTCTTTGCACTTCTCCTTCAGTGTCCTGAATTTGGGAATGATTATTGTTCTTCTATCTTTGTGCTTGTTTCTAAAGGGGGAAAAAAAACTGCAACAGTTTTTATATTTGTGTAGATACATTGATTTAGAAATGTTCTGCTTTACCTGATTAAGGATGTATATTTTAGGAAAATCCTCATATCGGTGAAACCCAAATTTTGTGCCAAAGTAAATACTCTAATCTTTAATACTGTAAGCACTTTGTACCCTTCCAGTCCATGTGCCATAATTCTTTCAGTATTTGGGAAGAATTTGTGGTTGGAAGATGATTCTGTCCTATGTTATTATGAATACATTAGCCATTTTGTTGCATTATTTGTTTGTCTGCTTTTAGTCACTGAATAATCAGTGCCAAATGCTTTAATTGTTCCCACAAATGGCAGTGGCCTGCTGTCACAGCATCTAAACTGTTGCTGGTTTTGGATTGCATTAAATGCAGCATATTTAAAAATATGTCTGAGCTTGTCGGTATGTTTCTTTCCTATTTTCTTGTTCAATGTTTTTTCCTTGTGAAATAATGTATGGTCATCATATTCCTTTGTAATGTGAAATTGCTCTGTTTGTCCTTCTGTCAATGCATTGGATACTAGTCTGTAAGTAAAACAGTTTTAATAAGGTTTTTATCTCTGTGTAATCCACTGCAAATACATTATTACTTTTCAATAATGCATATTTACTTTCTTTCAACACTTCCCTTTGCTCTCCTTTTCCTCACGGAATCATGCTTCTTGTGCTCAAAATCCTTAATATGTATCTTGAGTACTGTAACAGGTCAAACTATATTGCAAGCTGAGCAAGCTGAGATATGATTATTTTTATGAAGAACAGCCACAGGTGTTGGTAATATTATGTGATATTTCTCTCTTAAGACCGAACTCACTCGTTAACTTCTAAGTTAAGAGGGAACAGAAGTGACATCCAAGCAAGGTGTAAAGCTAAGGCTGCAGAGGGTGACCTTTGTTCTGCTGGTTAAAGCTTCATCTGTGGTAATTTTTATATAAATAAGTCCAAAGAAAAAGTATGGAAAACAAATTTTAATGCTCAATAGTAAGAAAAAAATTGTATGTCATCTTTATATTTAATTTTATAAAGGTTTGTGTATTTTAATTTAGTGAGAATATCTGTGATCCAAGAGTTCAACCAGTCTGTGGCATGTACTTGCAATCTCCACACTTAGGAAGCCGAGAGAGATAGGTCTTGAATTGGTGCCAACTTAGGCTACATAGATTCTGTCTCAGAGAAACATACCAACCAGAGAAATGAAACATTTGAACATCTAAGTCCACTCTAAAAAGTCTGACTCAGGATTGGTGTTTGGCTTCCCTGTCTTCTGGTAGGCCAGAGTCCTCCCCAGACACCCCTGTGCTGGGGACATGCAGCAGTGTCCCCAAGACAGCGCTGCTTTCTTGTGGTTCTGCTCCACAGTCCCTGGGACAGAGGTGGTTAAGCGTTCTGATGTAGAGGGCAGTCTGCATGTGAGAACTGTGGGAAAGGAAAGGAGAGGGAAAGTTTGGTTAACAAGGCACTTTTGACCTAACTTTATTAGTGCTGTTCGGAACTATTTCATGACTACTGAGAACTGATTGTATTCAATGGTGCAAAAATTAGTATCACTGACTTTTCTTGGCAGCCTCCTAGGAGCTTTCTACCTTCTGGGGAAGTTCACAGACCCTCACATCAACTGGAAAAACCCATGGATTTTAGTCTTTAGTTCATTTTTTAGAGTATTGTCCAGGACAGTTCTGGGAATGTTCTTAGGTAACAAAACATTTCTTTCATATTTTTCTTTTCCTTCCTAGTGAGCTTTATGCTGACCCTGACCTCTTCCCTATCTCCTCTGTTCTAGTGTTATTTGCACATTTCCATCTTTCTTAATATTTGTCATTATTGAGTATTGAGGAGGTCTTCTCCACTTCAAGGTGTTTTTATTTCAAGAGTACTATTATAAAGGAGTCCTTTGTTAAGTTTAGGATATAGGTAGAAAAGAACTAGGAACCTTCCATTCTCCTAAGCCATGTTGAGAGAAGAGGAGGAGCCTTTCTGACAGACTACACTCATGGTATATTTGTTTTCTGTTCAGTCTTTGTCTTCCTGTCTTCCTTCTGAAACACTCAGAAATGCAGAATGGAGCAGCAGAAGTGGAGACACACAAACGCCCAGCAGCAAAACAGTGTCCCTTTGGGTGCCTAGGCTTCAGTAAGCTGCAGTACTGGACACGAGATTAATCTAGAATTACAGCTTCTTGGATATGTTAAAGAGATCAAACCATACTGTATTGCTTTTCTTTGATCTGTGTTCAAGGATAGAAGGATAGTTCGTAAGAAAGTCGTACATTATTTATGTTATGTCTATATATTATACACACACACACAGTTTTCAAGAGTAGAAAATGGCTTGTTCCTTTATGGAAACTTTTCTTTTAGAAATAGATTTTTAGAAGTTTTTTACATTGGTGCTGATAGATTTTAAGTGTCAAATCCCCCAGTCTTTATGATATGTCAGGCGCATTTCTTTGTCTCATTTGCCTAGAAAATTCAGTGATAGCACACTGATGATATCCACTAGTGCTGAATAACGGAAGATCTACTGAAAGTTAATGCTCTTTATTTCAAGAGTAAATAACTTGCCTAACAAGGCTTACTTTTAATTACCAGAAAATACATGTAGACCTAACATCACCATTTAGTTAGGCTATAGGATTTGTTTCTGCCTGGCTTTCTTTTGCTCAAAGAAAAGAAATTTCAATATTTCCTCTTCTCACTTCATGGAAGAGTGACCCTTTATATTATAAACAGATGGCAGCAAGATATGTTTTGTTCCTTGATTTTAACACCAGGGCAAGAAAGTCATTACATAGGATTAAGTCAATATTAAAGGTTTGTTTATATGAGTGCCTGGAAAGACTTGGCTTTGGTGTTAAAGTTATGAAACAGGGCCCAGTATATACCTGATAAAACCATAGCTTCATACCCATCTTAAATCAAGTCTGCACACTCTCTTTTTCTTTATCTTTAGTATGAAAAGACACAGACCGTACTCTCAGAACTGAAGTTGAAGTTTGAAATGACTGAGCAGGAAAAGCAATCCATCACAGATGAGCTCAAACAATGTAAAGACAACCTGAAGCTGCTGCGAGAGAAAGGAAATAATGTAAGTGTCCACCTACTCGTCTAGCTGCTTTTGAGAGGGGTGTCAGAGGTTTGAGGATGTTTTTCAGAAGACTAACATCCGGGATATCTGAGAAATAAGCTTTTCATTGTGAATATCTGTGATAGAACCACTGTGATGTAGGATTTCTCCTCTTCTTTTTAAGTAAGAATTAACCCCTTTAACACACATCCATAGAAAAGCTTGAAGCTTGAAGCCTGCCTGGTGAAAAACATCTGTCAGTAAAACAACTTAGAAGAGCTATCTGGTTGCCCAGATGAGTCTGGCATTCTGTCAATAAGTCATTATGGGGCTTTTGTTTCTTTCCTGCTGGGAAATGAAGCCTGTACCAACCACAGGGGTTCATTTAGGAGACTTGGTACATGCTGGTCCTTAGCATTAAGTTGTCTCAGAAAGCAGAGCTTCAGTATGGTTTTATGTTTTTATAGTAGTAATGTACATTCTCAAAAGCTTTCTGTTTATTTGGTATCTGTCAGCATTTGTGTTTGAGAGAGAGAAAGAGAATTTGAGGTCTCAAGCACAAAAATGGGAAAAATATTTGGCTGTAAACTTAGTTTGATAACACTTGTTTCTCACTTGTTAGAAAGAAAGGTCTTTCAGGCAATGTTATACTAAATAAATGTCGTGTTGTTTGTTTTGGTGACCATTTGTGGGCCCTAACTGATGGCTGTTCAGTGTGGTTGGTTGTGCTCTGAGACTTACTCCAAATTCTGTCACGGCTTGGACACTGCAGCGGATGTGAGCCTCCTGGGGCTCCTTAACTTGCAGCAGAGGCACAGACGTGTGATGTTGCATGGCATCCAGTGATGTCGTTTTCACAGAGTGCTGATGAGTTGTGTCCAGCTGTCCTTTGCTTATTAAAGCTGTGGGTTTTAGATAATCCAGGATTGCTGCTTAGGTAGGAGCCCTTTAGAAATTGAAGGGTTGAAGGCTTTATGCTAATCAAAAGTGGATTGCATTTATTTTTTAATGCATAGATTATAGAACTCTTCTAAAATCAGATCATGATGTTTGATATCTTCTGTGTTAATTCATATCTGATTATAGAATTTCAGTCCACTTCCTGCTAAATCAACCCAGAAAGACGTCTTGCGTGATCAGAGTGGCCCTCCCCATTCTGTTACTCCTTATAGTTGTATAAAACTATTCACCTTCAGGATGAATTTCCCTTTTTTGCCATATAGGCTTATATTTTCAAGTAATTCCTTTTCTCTTTAAAATCAATAATGTTTAGAATAAAGGAAATTCGTGTGTTTTGGCTGCCTATTTATCCTATATTGTGCCATGTCTCTTGCCTCATCAAGTTGACATTATCACAGAAGATATATTTTTTAATTTTAAAGCATTACTGTCTCAAAAGTGAAAGAATTTTGCTTAGAAGGTAAATGGGTTTTGATGAAATAAGATATAACCTATCTGTTACCATGGAAACACATTTATCAACTAGTGGACTTCAAATATGAAACAAAAGATATATTGTCAAACAGAGCATCATGTGATAAGCTCATCATTGCTCTGTCTGGACTTGTTTCATCAGGATATTTGGGGGCAAGCACATTGACTATTGCCGCCAACCGTTTCCTTTTAAAATAGTAGTTTTTTAGGATACACGTCACAGCCCATCATTCTAAATTGTGTTAGATGTCCTTAAAGTGTTTGAATTGGTGTAAAACCTAAATGGTGTACTTCTGTTACCTCAGCTTACCTTTCCTTCTTCTCCAACTACCCTCTGGGGTCTGAATCATCTTAGCAGATTTTTTTTTCATAGCATAAAATGATTTTAATATACCTTCCCTTCTTCAGCCCTCCATATTACAACCTGTCCCAGCCGTATTCATCGGCCTATTCCTGGCTTTCCTGTTTTGGTGTTTCGGTCCATTGTGGTAGAGAAAGGTACAAGCACTACTGTTGAGTCCTTGTCTGTTTGTCCCTGTCACCTGTTTGTGCCATATTTGTAATAGAGTGCATGGCAAAACCACACAGGTATTTGTTACCTGAAGCAAACCCTTCATTTAGTATGCTGTGTGTTTGTGTCACACTAATGAGCAATCAACTCGTCACATAACATTGTGTTGTGTTTCTTTTGTAGTAATGCTAACCATAAATTAACCTCAAGCTAACCATTGTTAATATGCTTCCTTTAACTGAGTTTTATCTCTAGCAAACTGGAGTAAGCAGTGAATTTCTGCAGTATCACCATCCATGCCCCAGTTATGTGTTCAATAAGATTTGAATGAGAAATGAAGAGTTTGCATCTTTGAAGTCTTCAGCTAGCTGTGTTACCCTTCTTTTCTTCCCTTCCATGGTGTAGTTTTTTTTTTTTCCTCCTTTAATCCTTTGCCTGTTTTCTGTGAAGATGAAAGAAAATGCAATTAGTGTATTGAACCATTGGCTTACAATTTCAACACCAGTGAGAATTTACTTGAGAATATAAGTAAACTTTATAACAAATCTTTTTGAGCTGTGATCTGCAAATCAGAATTAATCAAGAATACTTTGAGAATACCAGTAAGAATAAAGGTAGTAACTAAGTAAAGTGGGTATTATGAACCCCTGAAAGCTGACTGGGAGCCCATCTATGCAGGCTCTTAGTGCCTCCTTTCCTCTTAACTCATCTGATTTGCGTCTTCTTTGGTTTCAAGTTACAGGGTCAAGCCTGGGCCTTTTTTCTTTCTATCCCATCTTGGAACTCTGAATTTCATAAAAACAAATAAACTTTTCAGCAGAAGTGTGCTATAGTTATGAGTTCTGCTGAAATCTTTAGATAGCACAGTAAATGCAGCAGCACAGCCCAGGGATACACTTAGGAGTAACTACTAAGTTTCGACTATAACAAGCTGTCCAGGGCTTCCCTGGGGTGTTCAGGCTTCCACATAATGGTCCTGCCAGCGTGTTTCCTCCCTGTTGTCCTTTCTACACTTACCTTTACAATGCAAACACAGAAGTTTTGCAGTGGTCTTTTAAGTATGTGGGGCTCAGTTCACCAGAGGGTTAACTATGTCTGGAAAGAGAGGGGAGAATGTGATATTGACTCTTGGTTTCTTTCCACACAGAAACCCTGGCCCTGGATGCCCATGTTGGCGGCCCTGGTTGCAGTGACAGCTATTGTGCTGTATGTGCCAGGTCTGGCCAGAGCTTCTCCATGACAGTGTGTCTTGAGTCTGTACACCGTCCTCCCTCTAGAAGCTGGCATCACTCTCATGCTGGGGACGAGCAGAACCATTTTCTTCCTTTTTACCTCTTAAAACAGCAAAGTGCAAGAATACAGCTGTAGGGTCATTGCTTTAACTTATATAAAATATATCTGTCTATAGAGAGGATATAAAGTTGTGAATTTATTCGGTTTTACATTTAATTTTTAAATTAGTATGTTGAGATTCTGAATTATTATGGCGGCCTAAAGTAGGCTTCCTAGTGCACCAAATTATTTATACCATAAATTTATAGATATTTTACTCTGAATTCTGATGGCCACATAGTTCATTTTTCTGATTCGGTAAGTACTCAAACCGAACAACCCATACATACATGGGAAGAGAGGCCCTGTGTGCTCAGTGCCTATCAGTTTGAATATATACACACACACACATATATATATATATTTTTTACATATTTACGCCATTTTTACTTGTTATAAAACCACTGAGCTATTGGGAACAAGACTTAGACAATTATTTGTGTGGATTTTTTTTAAGGAAAAAACATTTGGAAAATATTCACTTCTAATGATAATTTGGGGGATACATACATTTTTGTTCAGCCTTAATGTGACTTGAAGATGTGAAGGACATCAGCTTTGAAAAACTTTCCATGAGAGTTTGTATTTTCTTGAGCAAACATATTTCTGGGAGCAAAAGCATAACTGCATAATTTCAGTGCAATCAACCAAACTGTTGAGTGAATTGAAATGTAATTTACTAAACCTCATGTATTTAAGAAATGTTTTCTTTAAAAGCCAAGTTACCTTCTCATATACAGCAGTTTAGAAAGCATGATTTTTTTTTTCTGTCATCTGTTCCTCCAAGCATGTTTAATTGAAGGAAGAATTATATCTGTTTAGATAAGCTTTTATTGACTTCATTTGGTTATGATGTGGAGCTAATTCACATTCAAGGTGAGCTGATGTTACCTACCAGCAGATTTCTTGGTTAGGTATACAAATGGTTATTCTCTTTTTACTGTTAATTGGAACGGCCTCTTAAGTAGTAGCACCATTCCCGAGATTGGTAGTGTTCCATGCACAGTGACACACCTAAGCACTGCTTGACATATACATTAAGACACAGGTTAAAATTTAGCTATGGTTTTGTACAGCACCATAGTGATGTCAGCATCCTAAAGTATCACACAGTTAAATTTTCTTCAGTCAGTGAAGACTGGGGGGAATGTCAGTGAATTGGCTTGAATGTTCTATGAGAATACCCAGCTCTAGCCAGCTATTGAGATAGGAGTTTATGATATAATTTGCCTTGTGATGTTTGGCAGTCATTGTTTTTATTTTAAAAATTGTATTTAAAGCTATTTGGGATTGTTGCCGGGAGAATCACTAGATATATGGAGGAAATAGCCACAAAAGACTTATAGAAAATACTGTCATATAGTTCATTTTACCATCTCTGTTGCAGGAAGCCACTCCACCACAGAATGCTAATATGCCAGTGGTACCCAGTACCTCTTGTATATAGTTATTGCAAATACTGTTCTGAAATGCATAACTTCAAAATTACCTTTTTTAAAGTAAATAATTGTTTGAAATCTATTTTGTAAAGATAAAACGTACAATAGAATTTCTGGAGTACAGATTAAACTATTTGCACTAACACACGTGATGTGCATGATTTAATAAAATAACTTTAATCTCCCTATGCATGTTTGAGTTTTCATCATTGATGCTCTTAATGCTGGCTCTGCCCTTCAGTTGTCCTTAGCTGAAGTGAATTGGTATTAAACATAGGTTAGGTGTTCATCCGGGTTTAAGAGAGATCCTCCAAGTTTTACTTAACCTACTGCTATTCTTTTCCTCCTTTTAATATTGTTGCTAAAATATGACTCATTTGCCAGACTAATGTCATTAAATGTAAGGCCAAGTGTCAGTATTTACTTTCCTCAAATCAAATAAATGGAATTTTGAGGTTGCTTCAGGTTTCTCCTCAAGAATGTAAATATGCTTGTTCATAAGCAGTGCCCCAGTTTGTTTGTTTCCTTCCAGGTTAAATGGAGTAGGTCTCTTATAATATAGTCATCTCATTAAAATTTAAGCACAACAGTTAGAAATTTCATGTGAGTTTAAGGCCACCCTGGACTACAAAGTAAGAACCTGTCAAAAAAATCAACAACAACAAAAGAATGTGGTGTTTAACATTATAAACCCGCAAAATAGCTCTTATCTCTAGTTTTATCAACTTTGTTTTCAAGAGCAAATCACTTTATTTGTTCCGGGTTTCCATTTCATCCTCTAGAAACTGAGAAGAATAATGTCTGCATTTTTGATGGCGGTGTAAAAATGAAAGAGCTGATGGTACCATTCAAGTGATAATGAACATTTACTGCAAATAGTAAAGTTTTAGGTGAAACAGTGCATCTCATTTTGAATGAATTGATAGGAACCCCTGGTCTCCTGTAGAGTGCTGTGCTTGGCTGAGTAGTGAGCTAATTGCTGTTTTGAAATTTGTTATTTCTAATTCCACTTTGAATCAGACTCTCTGTGAACTCAGAGATTTTGGATTTAAAAAAAAAAATGTATCTTCCCCCCCCCCCCCCCCCCCCCGAGACAGGGTTTCTCTGTATAGCCTTGGCTGTCCAGGACTCCCTTTGTAGACCAGGCTGGCCTGGAACTCACAGCGATCTGCCTGCCTCTGCCTCCTGAGTGTGGGATCACAGGTGTGCACCACCACCATGTCCAGCTTTCTCCCTCTTACTCTAATCATCAGACTTCCCTCAACTTGCTTCCCCCACTATGAGTATTGGCATCTTCCAGGGATTGTGCTATGTCTCCTACCAAAAGGGTAGAGATCTGCAAACACATCAACTGAGGTAAAAATGCAGGCTTGCTCCGGATATGTACTTCTAGAAATTAGTTTTGTGAACACAGTCATGTGCACAAAGTTTCACACATCAGGACAGCGTGGAATTCTTTTGTAAGATAAATGATCAAAATGTCCGGGTGTAAAACAGATAATGTCGCCACACTACAAATTATACACTATACATGAAAAATATGTAGGAAGGATATCCATGCCATAGTAGAAAAACAACAAAGCACCAAACAGGTAAAACCATGTTGTGAGTGTTGCATCGTCTTGGTTCTCCAAAGGGGAATACTATAGATATAAGAGAGGAATTTCTAGCTAAGTAGTTTCAGTAGTTGCCTTTGCTTGTGTGTACATTCCTCTCTCTCTCTCTCTCTCTCTGTGTGTGTGTGAATTCCCTTATCCTTTGTAATTTTTTATTTGTTTTTAGTAATTTAATTTTCTTTGAGACAAAGTTTTGTTTTGTTTTTTAAATTTATCCCAAGGTAGCCTAAAACTCACTCACTGTCCCACCACGTTCTGAGATTACAGGCATTGCTTCTGTGAATGTTTAGAAGTACATTAAATTAGAAAAAACAAAACTTGGAGGCCACAGAAGAGGACAGTGCAGCCAGTCCTGAAGAGACTTGATCAGCTAGGGTCAGATGGAGGGGGAGGAGGTCCTCCCCTGTTAGTGGACTTGGAGAGGGGCAGGGAGGAGATGAGGGAGGGAGGATGGGATTGGGAGGGAAGGAGGGAGGGGGTACGGCTGGGATAAAAGTAAATAACCTGTGACTAATATAAAAATGAATTAATTTTAAGAAAAGAAGGAAGGAAAACTTGGGAGAATGTCTGTGTGCAGAGAGACTAATGTTTACTTGTATTTGTGAGCTCTGGCTGTCACTCGGTCAGTCAGCACTCTGCACACGTGCTCGTAGGGCTGGTATTCCTAGAGGAACCTGGTCTAACCCTCTGCTCTCTCCTTTGCTTAGCTGGCAAGAGTTGGAGGACTTGGAGTCAGGCTAGTCAGAGCTGAAAACCAAGGTGGCCAGCCCTTCCTCTGCTCTTCTAGTTATCTTCAGGCTTTTGTGGTTCTCTGTTAACTCTTGTTACAAATACTGGATGTTGGCTATACAGCACTGAAGGGGCTCTAGCCATCCTAGGCCTGGCAGTCATGGCTCTGGCAGGTCTTGCCCTTCCCACATTCCCTCTGCCTTGATAAACAACAACAACAAAACCACTAGATTACATTCCTACAGCTAGCCCCCACGATCTGATTTCTTATTTGGCCACTTTCTCCTAAGGCTGACTATCAAGGTTCAACAATCGAAAGCCCCCTGTGGTTCACCTGATAAACACGCCCACTCAAAATATATCACTGCATCCAAGCCAATTCCAACACAGACCTCCCCTTTTTTCCCTTCTTAAAAATTACACCTGCAAGGTCATTGGCTGCTGTTTTTCTGCCTGAGTTGGAAAGCAGCCACTTTAACTTGTTCTTCCCTGCCTGATAAAGAATTTCTCTGTGAAAACAGGTGTTTTAGTGTGGTTTGTGGGTAATCTGGGATCCAGAGGAGAACTCTTGCTTTTCAGGGGCTCTCTTGACACCATTCCAGATCCTGACAGTACTCATTCCGCATTCCCACAAAACTCCTAGTGTAGTGGAGATAGCTGGAACCTGACAGGTACAATGTGGGTCAGAAGATGACAGTGGAGAGGCTGTGAAGATATGGAGTACAGGTGCGTTTCCTCCCTCTAACCTCACCCAGTCAACCAAGCTAGGCACATCTAGGTTTGGGGCTAGGTATGGTGGTACGTGCCTGTAATGTCAGCATTCTGGGAGGCAGCAAGTGGATCTCTGTGAGTTCAAGGCCAGCCTGGTCTACAAAGTGAGTCCAGGACAACCATGGCTACACAGACAAATCCTGTCTTGAAAAAACAAAAGAACGAGAGTGCAAGTGGGTTCTTTGATAGCATAAAGAAGGACTTTTATATGTGCTGTCTTGGTGTTTGGCGTGGCTAAATCCTTTTTGCTCTACCCTGCAAGTGAAGGCCTTAGTTTTTCTTAAGCCAGGGAGACGTGTTTCGCTTCTTTGAAGGGATTCTGTTGTCGATGGACTACAACAGAGATTATATGGATCCGTTCATAAACGGGAAGCATGTGCTTAGCGAGTGTCACTGTTATGTGTTCCACACACTGCTGCTTCTGCAGTAAACAGCTACACATTTCTTCCTGAAGACGAAGCGTGTGATTTATTATCCTGCCATACCCAGGGTATCCCCAGATGGTTACACAGCCTGTAAGAGAGACAGGAACATGGGCAATAAGTAAAGGCCAAAGGGACCAGGGGAGAAAGACATAAGTAGATGGTGGATTTTGTTGGTTATGTCCTTGCTATACACAGTTGTTTCCTTCTTCAGTGTTCACCCCTGAACTAGCCCCAGGGCATTTAAGGAGACAGATGTCCTTTAGGCTATCACACTTTAATTTTTGTCCTTAGTGTTGGAAAGTGAAGCCAACTTCAGGCCTCATGTATGCAAGTCATTTTCACCACCCAGTTTTGAATCATCATCATCATTTGAGACATGGTTATTTGTGGCCTAGGCCAGCCTCTAGTTCTCCAGAGGACAAGCCTGAGCTCCTCCTATCTCTACCTCACACGTGTTGGGGTTATAATCGTGTACCACCATGCCTGGGCTAAAACAGTTTTCTGATTAAATAGCAGGCCAATCAATTCATGTCAGAGACACTCCCTGTTCCTATTACAATGGAACCCACTTGGATACTGAACTGCCATAGGCTACATCTGTGCAGGGGTCTTAGGTTATCTCCGTGTATAGTCCTTGGATGGAGTATCAGTCTCAGGAAAGACCCCTGTGCTCAGATTTTTTGGTTCTGTTACTCTCCTTGTGGAGTTCCTGTCCTCTCCAGATCTTACTGTTTCCCACTTCTTTCCTAAGATTCCCTGCACTGTGCCCAAATGTTGCCCATGAGTCTCAGCATCTGCATTGATAGTCTGCAGGGCAGAGACTTTCAGAGTTCCTCTGTGTCAGGCTCCTGACTTGTTCCCTCTTTTCTCCTTCTGATGCCCATCCTCTTTGCCTTTCTGAATAGGAATTGAGCATTTTAGCCAGAGTCCTCCCTCTTGATTAGTTTCTTTAGATGTACAGATTTTAGTAGGTTTATCCTATATTATATGTCTATATGAGTGAGTATATACCGTGTGTGTCTTTTTGCTTCTGGGATAGCTTAGCCAGGATGATCTTTTCCAGATCCCACCATTTACCTGCAAATTTCATGATTTCCTTGTTTTTTATTGCTGAGTAATATTCCATTGTGTAGATATACCATAATTTGTGCATCTATTCCTCCACTGAGGGACATCTGGGCCGTTTCCAGCTTCTGGTTATTACAAATAAGGCTGCTACAAACATGGTTAAGCAAATGTCCTTATTGTGTACTTGAGCCTCTTTTGGGTATATGCCTAGGAGTGGTATAGCTGGATCTTGAGGAAGTGCTATTCCTAGTTGTCTGAGGAAGTGCCAGATTGCTTTCCAGAGTGGTTGTACCAGTTTACATTCCCACCAGCAGTGGAGGAGGGTTCCTGCCCTTTAATTACCTCTCCCTGAGGAGGAAGCAGTATTACCAGGCCACAGAAGAAGACAATGGAGCCACTCCTGATGAGACCTAATTGACTAGGATCAGAAGGAAGGAAAAGAAGACTTCCCCTATTAGTGGACCTGGGGAGGGGCATGCAGGCAGAGGGTGGAGGAAGGGAGGGTTGGGACGGGAGGAGGGAGGGAACCACGGGGGGGGGGGGATACAAAGTGAATAAAGTGTAATTAATAAAATTTTTTAAAAATAAAAAAGAAATGTAAAAAACAAAACAAAACAAAAACATTTTTTCTGAGCTCATTTTGGTAGCTCCTAAGTGGTGACTTTAGTGCCTGACCATGTTGGCTTCTCCTTAGGGCTCCTCAGACATAGCAGCTGGCTTCCTTCTTGGAGAGAAAGTAAGAAAGGGAAAGATAAGGTCAGAAGCAGATAAACTCCGCCATGTATTTTATAACCAGACTCTAAAGTAATAGAGTGTGTTCTCTTTGTCACACGGTCTAACAGGTACATCGTTGGAGGAAGTTAGTTCAAGGGCCTGGATCTACAGAGGTAGCAGCAGTAGGCTGTCAAGTTGCAGACTGCTAGTTTATGTCTTGACTTCAGGAAACTTCTGAATTATTGAGACTTGATTTTTATTAAATATGTCAAAAGAGACTTCTATAAAAATTGCACTTTTTCTTGGTGTCACCATCAGTATTTTTTCTGATCAAGTTGTAGGATGAGAGAGCCTAAGATACACATTTCTTTGGATGATGATTTAACAAGGCTGTTATCCCAAGATAACTGTCATACCTACAATTTAAACTTAGAAATGGTTATCAGTATTTCTAGAAGTGGTTTTTTTTTTTTTTTTTTTTTTTTTTTTTTTTTTTTGTGGTCTTCAAACTCATGTCTTTTCTATAGAGCCACTATATGAAAATCCCTAGGATGTTTTCCCTGGCCTATCCTTGCTCTCTCACATTGCCATTCACATTCGACTACAAGCTCGCTGAAGTAAATCTTCTGAGTATTGGGTCTTTCTGCACATGAGTATAACTGAAGCTAGTATAATCCTATCATATGATAGATGTTCAATAAATGCTTGTTGGTAGATGGAGTTACATGTCATTCTGAAGGTGAACTTCCCAGTTGTTGAGTTCCAACCATGGCAGTCATGTGTGAACTGGAATACAGTCACTGTGTAGCAGCAAATGTTCTGTGACCATGAAAGCTGACTTTATTGTGGAAAGAGACCTTGTTTCTTACTCATTTTTAAAGGATTTATTTTATTTCATGTGTGTGAATGTTTTCCCTGCATGCATGTTTGTGCATCTCATGTGTGTCTGATAGCTGTGGAGGTCAGAAGAGGGTATCAGATCCCTGGAACTGGAATCCCAGGTGGTTGTGAGCCACCTTGTGGGTACTGGAAACAAAATTTAGGTCCCCTGGAAGAGCAGTAAATACTCTTAACCTCCTTAACTTCTTACTTAACTGGAATATAAGCATTACAGTGAAAAACTTTAAACCTATTGTAAGGCTTTATGATAGCCTTCATAAGTGTATAAAATATAGAGTAGCCTGGCTTAAACAATCAGTGGAGGGAGAAGTAAAGAAGAATAAGGATATAAAACTAAGCCAGAACTGGGCATGGGGGAATACCCCATGCTGCCTTGCCCTACTCCAACCCTCACTCGCACCCTTGATTGAACCTAGGGCCCTGCACATGCTAGGCAGGTTCTGTACCAGTGAGGTACAACCCAAGCCCGCTAATCTTTCTACAGTGTGATTTGCTGGCATATATTTATAGTAGCCTCTTAAAAGCATTTGTATTTCTGTGGCATTCCAGCAGAAGGATGGAAATAGTAAGAATCAGAGTAGAAGTGACTGAAATAGTTCATTTTAAACCAGTGGAAGGGTCTGGGAATACAGCTCAGTGGTAGAGAGTCTAGTTTGCATGAGGAGCTGTGTTCAATATCCCAGGACAAACAAAACAAAAACTTAGTAAAACCGTTTTTTAAGAGAGATGAGTAAACTTTTAGCTAGACCAGAAAATAAGACGCACAACCAGAAATAAAATTATATGACAACAGAGATCCTAACTTAGAAGAAACACACAGATTACTAAAGAATATGACCCTTTAAGGCTGAGTCATGAAGAAAGGGATCTGAACAGGCCAAGGAAGAGGAAGGAAGTTGAATCAGAGAAAGTCTTCCCTTAGTGAAAAGTCCAGGACCTGATGCCATCACTCCTGATTCTGTTCAACACTAACCTTTCTTAAACTCTTTTCCCCAAACAATGTGAACTAGTGAGCCAACTGCCTCTCCCTGCCTTAATGACTAATAGGAAAAAATAAATAAAAGATCATTCAGGGTAATGCAAGCTACAATATCAGAACTATTTTTCTACCTTTTACATTAAAAAGATAAAAAGATCTGACAATTCTCTTAACAGAGTGTAGGAAACAAGAAGTATTTGTTTTGGTGGACCTGGAACTTCCCGTGGCCACTTGGGAAGGCAATCAAGCCATGTTAGCAGTGCTGAGCATATGTGGCAACACTTTGGCAACTCTTACAGAAGAAAAACATGACATGCACCCTTGTTCCCAGAGCTCTCCTTGTAACAGTGAAGCTTACAGCCCAGGATGACTGAAGAGTGGTACGCAACTTTGTTAATGAACTGGTCTACTCTACATCAACTTCTTAAAGATGAAATGATGCTGAAATAAAGCCCCACTCTTGTTCTGTCTATATGTGGGAAGTACAACTAGTGATAGTGTAATTCCCAGTCCCCTCTGGTTGCTTTTGGAATGGTGGTAGAAGGAAAATGACATTTAGACAAGCAAAGGGGAATAGGGAGGAGAAATCTGTTTCAGCTGAAACACGTTTTGTTTGTTTTTTAAAGGGCACAAATGGGGCTACCCTGGGCTCTACTTGCCTTCTCTCTAGCCCTTACCTCCCTGTGAGGGTGTTCTAGCAGCCCAGCACTGCACACTTTGCTCTTTGCTGGCAGAGGGTGAAAAGGAAACAGTCAAGCCACTGCCAGGTGTAGTCAGCTCTACACTTTAAATTTCCATTCTTGGGAGATCTGTGCAGAGCCGCAGTCTGGACACCAATCCAACAGGAGAGGCTTCTGAGCCTAGCTCCATCAATCACCTGACCGAGCAGGCCCTGAAGCAGAAGTCCACACTCAAATCAGTGCTGCAAAATTCAGATTTGTGGTCAAAGCACCAGAAAATCGATCCTAGCAACTGAGAAGCACAATGCCAAAGAGATCTCCAGCTCCTACATGATGATTCTCCACCCTCAGCACCTTCCCTGGTGGCCTGCAGAATGGGACAGAACCAGCAACTAGGACACAAAGCAGTTCACACCTTTGGCTGTGTGTGAGATGCAATCAGAAAGTTATGATGCTGCACTGCAGGAGATTTTGGTTCTTTCCTTCTGTCTCCCATTCTCCTCAAAATTTTCCACAATGAGCCTCGTATCGGCACGAGTTGTCATCCCAGCACCTAGGAGACTAAGACCAGAGGATTGTGACAAGGTGATCCTGGGCTGCATAGCAAGAACTTAAAGCAAATCAAACAACCAACACCACCTCTCCTGCAGCTCTATTTACTCTTTAGTCCACAGGTTAAATAAGGACATTTTCCCGTATGTGTTCTACTTCGAGCATACCCTTCCCCATCTTCTCCCCCCTCTCCCATTGTCCTTTCTCTTCATGCTTCTCTCCCTCCCTGCAACTTTTATCTCTGAAGGCTGGCAATCCCAACTTAGCCTCCTTAGTGCTAGGGTTCCTTTTTTTTTGTTAACCTCTTACCATGGATGCTGGTTTCTTGCCCTAATATGGCATCCAAAGGGCAGAGGGAAGAGGTATCTTAGAGATCTGAGGTAATTAGTCAAGACTTAACTGTGTTCCTTTCCTTTTTGCTAAACCCCATCATGGACAGAAACTCATACTTAAGAATTGTGGATATTAGACATATAATATAGGATAAACCTACTAAAATATGTACACCTAAAGAAACTAATCAAGAGGGAGGACTCTGGCTAAAATGCTCAATCCCCATTCAGAAAGGGAAAGAGCATGGGCATCAGAAGAAGGAGAAAACAGGGAACAGGACAGGAGCCTGCCACAGAGGGCCTCTGAAAGGCTCCACCCTTCAGGGTCTCAAAGCAGATGCTGAGACTTATGGCCAACCTTTGGGTGGCGTGCAGGGAATCTTATGAAAGAAGTGGGAAATAGTAAGACCTAGAGAGGACAGGAGCGCCACAAGGAGAGCAACAGAACCAAAAAATCGGGTCACAGGGATCTTTTCTGTGACTGATACTCCAACCAAGAACCTTCATGAAAATAACCTAGAACCCCTGCACAGATGTAGCCCATGGCAGTTCATTGTCCAAGTGGGTTCCATAGTAATGGGAACAGGGACTGTCTGTCTCTGACATGAACTGATTGCCCTGCTCTTTGAATACCTCCCCTGACGGGGAGCAGCCTTACCATAACACAGAGGAAGACAATGCAGCCAGTCCTGATGAGACCTGATAGACTAGGATCAGAAGGAAGGGGAGGAAGACCTCCTATCAGTGGACTGGGAGAGGGGCAAGGGTGGAGAAGGAAGAGGGGAGGGAGGAGGGAGCTACAGGGGGGATACAAAGTAAATAAATTGTAATTAATAAAAATTAAAAGAAAAAAGAAATCTGACCAAAAAAAAAAAAAAAAAAAGAATTGTGGAAAAACAAAACAAAATGAATGGAATGTCTATGTAAAATCTTCAATAAAATCAGTACGAAAGAAGAAAAATTGTGGGAACATCTTACTGTTTATTTCTAGTGTGAACATTGTTCTACCCTCAAAGCGGAACAGGATTTAGGGAAGATGGCCTCAATTAAAGGAGCTGGTCTAAGTCCAATCACAGACCTTGAAATACTTTGACGTTCTGCAACAGCAGAACCTAGAAAAAAGTTACATAGTTGCCCAGCAGAGATGCCTTCTTTCTGCCCACATCACTGTACCCTGGTAACCCTCACTTTCCTTCCAGTCACGATGTTCCCAAAGACTCTGAAATTTAGGGGCTCCCGGAAGAACCACGGGCAACTTCTCTTAGACATAGAGTCTCTACATTTTTTTGGATATTTGGTAGACATTCTGGCAAATAAGAAACTTTTATTTTATGAATATGAAATTTGTACATGCTTTGCCAGGCATAGTGGTACACACCTGTAATCCCTACACAGGAGGACAAAGCAGAAGGTCTTTGAGTTCAGGGTGAGCCAGGACTATATATGGAGACCCTGTCTCAAAACAAAAACAAAAATGTTGGAGCTGGAGGGACGGTCCAGTGGTTAAGAGCACTGGATGTTCTTCCAGAGGACCTGTGTTTGATGCTCCGGATCCACATGGTGGCTTACAACCATCTGTAACTTCAGTTCCAGAGGATCCAACACCCCCTTTGGCTTCCAAAGGCACGAGGCATACACATGGTACACAAACACATGCAGGCAAAACATCCACAAATAGAAAATACTTAAACCCCTCTCAATTTAAAAATAAAAACCTGCATGGAGGTGCAAGGGATGAATTTAGAAACAGCACGGTAGCGGCGGGTACGCTACTACACGTATCTACTAAAGTCGGTGCTTAGAGGGTTGCCTGGAATGCAAATTACTCGTTTATAAAACTGTAATGTCCATGCTCTAGATATGTAGCTCAGTGTAAAGTATTTGCTTCAAAGTACAAAGCTTGGGGCCCAACCAGGTCGAGAGGGGAAACAGGGAGGGGGGGGGAGAGAAAGAAATGCAAGCCACATATATCTAAGCCCACATGTATAAATCCAGTTCTTGGACCGGTTAGTGATTGATAGGAAGTTGACCTATAGAGAATGGAACACCGGGTCCAGGGTTCAGCATCACTTGCAAATAAATGCATAAGAAAGATACAGAATCCCCTTGACACTAGAGTAGTAAGGGTCTGGGACCGCAGTTTCCAGATACTTCTAAGAGTTCCTCTGTGGCACTGACCTCAGGCTGCAAGCTGTAGAACCCACATGACCAAGGGCAAATTCCAAACCTTCTTGAGGTCAGGGTGCTAGGGGTGTGATTCCTCCACTGGCCTCCACAGGTCACCACAGCAATCATTTTGCCTTCATTTCTTCCAACCTCTAACAGTGTTTGGGCAGGGAATTTCACCCCTCTGTCCCCAAGGAGCAGAGGCAGCTGGGAACAATGGGCAAATATATGCTTGCCTGGCCTCAGTTCTCCCCAGTCCTGGTCATTCTTAACCTAGAGCAGGGATATAGCTAAGACCCTGCCCAAGAAAAAAATCCCATCAAAAAGAGGGTGGATTGAGCCTTACCAGGCAAATCTGTACACCTGTCAAGCTTACTTCCTCTGACTGGTATCCCTGATACACAGCCTCAGCCCACTTTATAGAGGCGGAAGCACAAAGACAGAGAGCTTGCAGAGGAGCACAGCAGAGACCTGGCAACCCCCCGAGAGGGTCTACTGAAATGTGTCATCCTCCAAGAAGCCTTCATGGAGTCAGAGCCAGTGGTCCATACCAGTCATCCCATGCTTGAGGGGCTGAGGCACAAAGATCAGGATCTCAAGCTTGGCTACATAAGGAGCCTGAGGCCAGCCTGGGCTATGTGAGACCAGAAGAAACAAGAACAAACACAGAAGAAACGAAACACAGAAGAAACAAGACAAACAAAACTATTTCAAGTCTCCACCCAGCAGCAGAGTCTCTAAGGCATCAAACCCTCTGGTACTTTTTTAGGAACCGTGAGCAGCTAGAGGAGGACCAATGAGCTAGAACCGGGGAGTCGGAAGGGAAACTGGTGATGTGCATGGATTGCATGTTTATGCACAACTTCTGTCTTATGTGTGGTTTCTAGCTTTGAATTCTCAGACTAGAGTGTTTAATTTGGAGTGCCTGTAAGTACCAGCAGCTGGGGAAGGGATCATTAAAGGGGAAGGGAAAAACAGGCCCTACAGACTCTGAACTTTGGATGACAGAATGTGCTGTCATCAGAGGACCCTGCAGATGGGAAGTCTTAAAAGAGGAAGGGAGCAATGCAGTGAGGGAAGTGTTAACCAAAACTAAGCATTTAGGTAAAAAGCCGTATGGAAACACACTGTGTCTTAAGTCTTTTAAAAACAGTTTGAGGGACTAGTTAAATGGCTCAGTGATTGCTGCCAAACATGATGACTTGTTTGATCTTGGGATCTCAAACATGGTGGATAGAAATTTGACTCCACAAAATAATCCTCCGGCCTCCACATGTGTACTGTGACTTGCTACCAAGCCTAATGACTTATTGCATCCCTGACACCCTAAGCAAACAAACAAAAAGTGATGGAGGAAGCCTGCATGGTTGAATAACGCTCTTTCTAGAAGACTAAGGTTATTAAACAAAAGTTCCAAAGCCCAAACGAGAAAGTTCCCAATGAGCTGTGATGAAGGAAGGCTCCAGTAAACATTACAGGCTACTTCCAGTGTCCTTGGTGCCACACAAGACGTAGATTGTAAGACCATTCTGAACATACAGTAGAGATACTGGATGTTTAGAAGTGATGCTACAACTGAGCTGGCTACCTTTCCCAGTGCCAGAAGATGCTATGCAAGCATCTTTGCTACTGGAAAAGCAAAGTCAGCAATGATTATGACCATCTGTGGACTCTGCAAGTTACAACCTGAGTGGCAAGATATCTCAGTGAGACAGTGGCATGTCTAACATAGGAGCAAAGAATTACTTGTGATTGAATTTTAGGCCTACCACAGAGTAGGGAACTCATGCCTGGTTCTGTAAACCTGGTTAAGAGCCTGTTGCTGAGGAGGTCATAGTGATGCAATAGGTAAATGTCCCTGATTCTTAGAGACTAACTTTTGCTGGACCTCACAGCCAGAGTTCATAACACGCCTTGAAGTCACTGAAGACATGAAACTACTATCCTACAGTATGCTCAAACTGATTGCTTAGCCTGCTTTTAAGAGAACAATGTAACAATCAAACCTTACTTGCCTTGGATTTCCCATGTAATTAGCTTTTACAACCTAAGCTAATGTGTAGCTGTAGTCTTCAGTTATGTACTTTTCCATGCTCCAGATCCAGAACAGTGCATGTGGAACATTTGCAGAAAGGAGCAACCACAAAGGTTGAAAACAGTTTTCTAAACCGAGTATCTACCACAAATGTTGAAACAGGAACATTTTGATATTAGTAGATAAACAATCATGTTTGTTGTCTGGGTCAATTGGGGTCACTTGAAGTTATTCACTTAATCCATTGAAAGACTGTGAACCATTTCTGTAAAGTATCCCATTCCTTCCCCGTGTGATGATTTCTGTGCAACTCAATAAAATAGAAAGTGATAAAAGGGACAGACACAGACACAGGGACAGATTCGCAATACTCTTCAGACAGGCACAGATTCGAATTCCTGCAACAGACAGGGAACATATAGAAGAGAATTCAAATATGAATTTGCTCTTGGTTAAATGACTTAGAGGGGAAGTGCTTTTATTTCTTTTCTTAATGTGATACCAATGCATTATTAGTGACCCAGAGTCAATCACTGATGTTGTCAAGCTGCCTTCTAAATATGTTTATAACTGTACATTAGGGCAACTATCTTCCTTATCAGAGATGCTTCTTTATGCAGTGGCCTTGCAGAATGCACAGACTCAACTGGGCAGAGTGCAGAGAATGCTTAACTGTGATGTGCTCAGATCTCAACAGGAAGGGCATCTGCATCACACCCAAGTGTGATACTTGGAAGGTACCTACTTGGGAAGAGGGAGGCAGAAGTTGTAGATGAATGCTGTGAAATGGTGCTCAGGACACAATGGCCTTGCTCATGAACTCACTGTAGCTGTGATTACCTACCAAGACCTCCATAAAAATAGACCATCACCATTTCATCATGCACAGAGAGGGGCTCATTAGGGTCCAACCCTCAGTGAAGGACTATTGGTAGGCAATGTTGCTGGGGAAGATGGTGTCACAAAATTAAAATAAAGGAAAATGCAGGTAAGTTACCACACTTACTCTTCACTCTATGCTGTAAAACATGGCTGTTTGGCTGGTGTCTTTATACATGTTTGAGCAGTTTGAATATGTAAACCTCAATAAGGTTGGCTTTTGACTTGCAAAATCTAATAAAATTTGTTGATGCTTGTTAGATCCAAAGGAAACTCCAGTCCCCCAAACTCCAAAAGGGAATCCAGGTATCCAAATTTGGGTTCAACCTGGACTAAAAAAGGATTTCTGGAGGTTAGATAAAAGCTAGCATTCCTCAAGAAGTTGTGAAGGTTGTTGCCCTCTACAAAAAGGAGTAATTTTTCCTAATGACTGACAGAGAAACAAATGGCTACCTGTGATGCTTATTAGCATACAAAAGCTCATGCTGGCCTTCAGGCTTGCTCAGTATCACAGGTAGTTTTTTATACATTTCGAAGTCCATGCTAGTGTTTTAGAGCTTCTCACCTCCTCCTCTACCCTAAACAACCTCCAGCTTGTGGGCTTCTCTCCATCCTCCTCCCCCACTACACATTCTCCTTATACCCCTGCTATTTGTCATTATCTCTTCCTCTTTTCCATTTTGATAATTTTCTCCATTTCTCTGTCCACCCAACCCCTTCCCCTTTCTCACCCAGTTCATGAGACCCCCAAAGATCACCAGAAATCAACTCTGCTGCAAACACACAAGGGTTTATTCAATATAAGCTCGAGCTTGGGATGCAAACCTTCCAGTGGAAACAGGAGAGGAGTGCATCTCCAAGGTCCAGGGGAATGGGTTTTTTAAGGAAAAAAACTCAAACAGTGGTCTCCAAGCCTTGGCATTACATGATTGGGTAGGGAAGTCGACCTTTAAAATTATTGGCTTGTTTTAGGTGCCACGACCATAAACGGTTCTGGCCAGGTCATCTGGGTGGGTTGCCAGGAGACAGTATCTCTTAAGTGTAAAAAGGAATGTAGCAAGCCTAGTAACTCCCTGCAGCTTGCTAGACCTATCTCAACATGCTCGTTCCTTTGTTTAAACTTATATCCAGGAACCTAGTTATGTGGCTCCAAGATTTGAATTTTAAATCTTGGATCTCTAAGCTCTGCTTCTGCTTTTCTCATGGCAAGGTTCCATCTATTGCCCATGTTCAGCCTACTTCTTTATTTTTCTGCTCTGGACTCTTCCTGATGCTTCTGTTCTCTCTCTCTCTCTCTCTCTCTCTCTCTCTCTCTCTCTCTCAGCCTACTTCTTTATTTTTCTGCTCTGGACTCTTCCTGATGCTTCTGTTCTCTCTCTCTCTCTCTCCCTCTCTCTCTCTCATATCTACAATAAAAACCTTCCCCTTAACCATATCATAGAAGAGTCATGGTGTCCATTTATACAATGCCAAGAAACAGCTTAAAATTTTGCATAGTACGTTTTAATAGAAAACTATTAAAATTTTGTACAGAATTCAATAAATACAGTGTCCTCTTTCAGAGCAACATTTTTCTTTAAAATTTTTTTCTGTTACTTAATTTTTAATATATACTATGATTTGATATATCAGTAGGTCCTGATAGGTGCTTGGAAGAACTGACGAGCCACTGTAGCAGCAACTAGACAGAGAAGCAAGGATTAGTAGTAGCAGCATCAGGACGGTCATCGGCAGCATCATTGGTGGCCTCTTATGTAGAGTCATCAGTTGTAGTGTATGAGAAGGTGTGACAAGTAGAGGCACATTTTGCTGGTTTTATTCTCAGATGTTGCTCCTTTTGGAGTGTTTGTTTCCCAGATGATGCAATCCTTATAAGTCACAATATATAAACACAAAATGTAGACATTAATTAATATTTAACTGCTAGATTTCTCTGTATATGCTTAGCCATTTAGAAAACACAAGGTTTTCATTGGGATTGAAAATAATTCCCTCATTCCAGAACAGGAGACAACCATGAGCCAATTAACATTTCTTGGTCAGTTTTGTTGGAGTAAACTGACTTTGTTATTTTTATATAGTGTATTTTCAATGTACTTGGGAATGGGAATCAACTTTTTTGTGGTATCAGGTAAGGTCTAAATATCAGTATATGAAACATGACATTTATTAATCATAAATATTAGTGCCAAAGAGAATTAGTTTTCTAGGGCAAAAAGAAACAAAACAAAAACATCTATTTTAAACTATTGCTGTGGACTAACTTACCCTGACTGTCTTTCTTTTTACCGAGAGCCTCTTGGTAAGTTTCTCCACACCACCCTTGTAGAATTTGGTATATAACCAAAACCGTATTGTCAGAGACAACAAGAGGAGCAGAAACCAGATCTATGTCAGACCTGGTGCTGGTGTCCATGCTTTGGCCAATGTGCAGCATCAGCAGCTGGGTCAGCATCATTAGCAAGGTCCTCAGCCTCACTGGGGCCATGAAGAGGTGCAGATTCAGGGTCAGTGCTGAGCAAAGAGACAATAGTCAAGAGTCAGTCAGGCGCTCCTGAGCAGCATCCAGGGTGTTCCAGGGTGGCAACCAGGAGCGAGCTCAGGGCCAGCATGTGATTGGCACCAAGTTTGCTCAGTGCAAGCATCGAAAGCAAATGCAAGAGCAGTTCAGCACCATGAGATGCAGCCACACCAACAGTGTCTGTCATCTGCATCACCAGTGAAGGCAGCAGGAGCTGGCTGAGTGTTGGTGGTAGCCTGCAGAGGAGCAATTCTGTGCTTGAAGGGGCTGAAATGGAGAACACGCAGACATCCTGCCTTCTTTTCTTCAACCTTTAAGGAAATATTGAGATGTTACTTTTCATTAAACATTTTACTCTTGTCATTCATTTTAGCACTTGTCTTGAGTCCCCAAATGTTTATGCTCAGTCTATTTTTTTCACTACAGCCCTTGACATCCTGTCATCTCTGCTTCCTTTTTTGCTTGAATAAAAGGCCCAGAGTTTTCAGAAATTTCAAAAAGGGACCTGCTCAGATTTATGCCATTTTAAAAAAAAAAAAAAAAGGTTTTATTTCATTTATCTATTAATTTAATCTCTTTACAACCTATTCCCAGCCCCGTCCCCCCTCCCATCCCAGTCCTGTCCTCATGCTACCCCATTCTCCCCTCTCGTTTTTCTCAGAGAAAGGGAGGTCCCCAAGAGGTTTCAACTCACCCAGGCACCTCAGGTCACAGTAGGACAAGTGTATCTTCTGCTGGGCCTGATAAGGCAGCCCAGCTAGGGAGAAGGGATCCAATGGCAAGCAAGAGAGTAAGGGACAGCCCCCACTTCCATTGTTAGGGGACCCACATTTTGACCAAGCTGGACATCTGCTAAATATGTGTAGGGGGTCTAGGTCCTGTCCATGCATGCTGTTTGGTTAGTGGTTCAGTCTCTGTGAGCCCCGATGGGCCCAGGTTAGTTGCTCTGTAGGTCCTTTTGTAGTGTCTTTGACCCTTCTGGCGTCCTCTACCCTCCCTCTCATTCTTCCAAAGAACTTCCCAAGCTCAGCCTATTGTTTGGCTGTGGGTCTCTGTATTTGTTTCTGTCAGCTTCTGGATGAAGACTCTCAGAAGACAGTTATGCTAGGCTACTGTCTGCAATCATAGCAGAGTTTTATTAATAGTGTCAGGGGTTGGCACTCTCTCATGGGTTGGGTCTCAAGTTGGGCCAGTCATTGGTTTGCCATTCCCTCAATCTCTGCTCCATCTATAACCCTACACTTCTTGTAGGCAAGACAAATTTTGGGTCTAAGGTTTTATGAGTGGTGACCTCCTCCCTCTACTGGAAGTTCCATCTGGCTATAGGTGGTGGCGACTTCAGGTTCCTTACTCCCCACTGCTAGAAGTCTTAGCTAGTGTCACCCCATAGATTCCCAGAATCCTCCCCTCTGCCAGAGATGCCGTTGTACCAATTTCTGTTCTCTCTCCTAGTCCTCCCACCCCCACTCCAAACACCTGATCCCCACCCTTGTTACCCTCCCCACACTCTTCCCACCCAGTTTCCTCCAATCGATTTCATCCATCTACTTCCTTCCACCTACTTCAGGTGTCTGTTGTATTTCTTGTTCTGAGTGAGATTCAACATCCTCACGTGGTCCCTCCTTTGCTTCTTTGGGTCTGTGGATTTATGGCTAATGTCCACTTAAAAGTGAGTACATACCATGTATGTCTTTCTGGGTCTCGGTTACCTCATTTAGGATGATATTTTCTAGTTCCATCCATCTGCCTGCAAATTGCATGATTTGTTTTTAATAGCTGAGTAGTAGTCCATTGTGCAAACGTGCCACAGTTTCTTTATCCATTCTTCAGTTGAGGGACATCTAGCTTGTTTCCAGTTTCTGGGTATTGTGAATGAAGCTGCTATGTTTTTTGCAACCTAACATCACTATTCTTTGTATAGTGGGAAGATATAAAAAGAAAAGGGCAAAATGTGCCCTCTCCTGTCTTTATAACATGGATTTTCACACTCCAGCCCAGGTTAAGAGAATGAGACAATGAGGAGCTTCAGGAATGAAAGGAACCTCTCCCTTCTGCCCTACATTAATCCAGAGCCTTTCATAAATATCCATTGGGATCCTTGGGATAACAAACCAGTAACGACGACCTCTGAAATGCATGAACAAAGTGTGTCACTACCCACTGCATAGGGAAGCTGATGAGCTGCAAGTATGGATTCTGGGGATGCCTTCTGACCCCTCACTCCTTAACCATGACTGTTACATGTCTGAGAGTAATGACCTGTTTCCAGCACAACTGTGGTAGCTTGAATGAGAACAGCTCCTACGCACATGTATTTGAATAATCGGTCCCCAGTGGGTGGAACTATTTTGGGAAAGATTAAGAGGTGTGACCTTTTGAAGAAAATGTGTCCCTGGGGGTAGGTTCTGAGGTTTCACAAGATTGATGTCATTTCCAGTGAAGTCTCTGCTTCCTTTTTGTGGATCAGGATGTGAGCTGAGCTCTCAGCTGACACTCCAGCACCATTCCTGTCTGCCTGAGCCATGATAGTGATGGAACTGTTCGTATCCTTTTGGAACCGAAAGCCTCACCCCAAATAAAGCCTTCCTTTTATAAGCTGCCTTAGCCAGGGTGTTTTTTCAGAGCAATCGCATGTCACTAATACAACCATCGTGTACTTTGAGTAGGAGTGACATGAAGAAAACCCGAAGGATTCATTCAAAGCTCTGAAGGAGTGATACCCAGTGTCACAAACAGATGAGATGCTGGCTTGGACAGGATACTCAGAACACTCAGTAATTAGATAAATTTAGCAAGTGTAAATTTTGAAAATGAATTTGAAGTTGCTTGGCAGATGGGAAGCCTCATGTACTTTTATTTGATAACAATGTCTCCAGGTCTTTGTCACTGTTTACAACTCAGTGAAACTCATGACTTAGCAGCCTACTTTTGCCTTCAATACCAGCTTTGTTGATGGGATATGCTATTTATGTGTAAAACTCACACATTCCAAAACTTACCCATCATCATCAAATGATGTAACAGAGATGATTAAGCAAATCATCTTAAGGAGCATTGTTTATAAAAGAAAAGAAAAAAACTAGTAAGATATATGATACATGTGTTGAAAACTCTTTAAAAAAAGGTTCATGTGAGAATTGTAGGTTCACTGGTTTCATTGAGAAGGATGAACTTGAACAAAAAAGTTCACAAAGAACAGAAGAGTTTGCATGTGATATTTGTCAGACACTATACAAATAGGTGAACAAGAACTGCCCCCAACTATGAGTACCATCTAAAGATCAAGGTTACTAGAAGTTAATACAAATTCTAAGGGTTTGTTTTGTAAATTTCTATACTTCCATAGATTTTGTAAGATTCTATGCTAAATTTTATATAAATTATGAACCAAAAATAAAAATTCAATGATTTTTAAAGGAGAATTCAGATATAACCCCTATGGACCGTATTTAGTACAATGAAGTTGCTAAGTTAAGGACACCTTGAAGGCATAAGAATAAAGAGAGAGATAATATCTTTGGCACTGTGTATAACATACTCAACTGTGGCCACTATTAACCTATTAAAGCTTACATACATTCTCTTGTAGAAATAGGATTTTTGGGGGGCGGGGCAAGATGGCAGCGCCGGGAGGACTCTCATTCTGAGGAGCA
>NW_026591918.1:4084208-4092410 GCF_907164565.1 Psammomys obesus | reverse complement strand
AAGGAAAGATCTGACGTCTCTTGTGCTGTGCACCCCAGGTTCACTTCTGTAATGGTCCAGGTGCTCTAATTCTCTCAATGGAAAGACACGAGTCTAACCTGGTGTGGAAGCACATGCCTTTTACATCACGGGAGGGAGAGGCAGGCAGATCTCTATGAAATCACTGCCAGCCTGGTCTACACAGCAAGTTCCGGGCTACTAAGGCCACATAGTGAAATCCTGTCTCAAAACAACACACCAAGAACCAAAAAGCCAACTAACCTAACATATAAGCTTTAGTGCTGAATAAGGAAAGGAGTTTAGCTCTAGGGAGACAGACGTGGCAAAAGCAAAAGAACACAAGATTAACACCAAATGTTGAAGAAATATTTTCTAGAACACTTAAAATATCAGACATGTAAACTGAATAATTAACTAAATTTTAAAAAACAGAATTAATTTTAGCATTAAATGACAGGTGAAAATGCTACTGTTTCTCATGTTTATACTCAGATATTAAAAACAAAGACATCAGGGAGTAGGAGCAGCCTCTATCATGAACTCAGTTGACTGTTCTCTGTTCACTCACACCTGGTGGTGCGGCCTTGCCAGGCCACAGAGGAAGAGGATCCAGGTAATCCTGATGAGACTTAACAATCTATGGGCAGATGGCAATGGTGGAGAACTCCCCCTTTCAGTGGACTAGGGGAAGGGGATAGGGGAAAAAGAGAGGGAGGGTGGGACTCGGGGGAGTTGAGGGAAGGGGCTTCAATCGATATATATAATGAATAAATTGTGAAGAAAAAAATAAAAATTAAAAAACAAAGTCATCACGCAATTTGCAGGCAAATGGATGGAACTAGAAAAGATCATTCTCAGTGAGGTAACCCAGCCCCAGAAAGACATGCACGGTATGCACTGACTTATAAGTGGACATTAGCCATATTGTTCAGGGTAACCATGCTACAACCCAAAAGAAGACAAAAAGGGCCCAATAGGGATGCAGAAGAGGAACTAAAATAGACATCTGAAGTAGATGGAGGAAGCTGTGCGGGAGAGGAGGTGGAGAGGGTAATAGGGGTAGAGAAGCAGGGGTGAAGGAGGGGGAGGAGGACCTGGAGAGAGAACAGAAATTGTTGGTGGAGCATCTCTGGGACAGGGGAGGCTCCCAGGAGTCTATGGGGGTGACCCTAGCTGAGATCCCTAACAGCAGGGCATATGGAGCCTAAAGAGGACATGTCCTGTAGCCAGGTGGGACTTCCAATGGAGGGAGGGCAACACCAACCCCCACCAAACCTCCTGCCCAAAAGTTGTCTTCCCTACAAGAAGTGAAGGGATAAAGATGGAGCAGAGATTGAGGAAAGGGCCAACCAAGAACAGGTCAAACCCCATGGGAGAGAGCCAACCCTGACACTATTAAGGCTATGCTTGTTTTTAATTGCTGAGTAATATTCCACTGTGTAAACGTACCAGTTTCTTTACCCATTCTTCAGCTCAGGCTCATCTGGGTTATTTCCAGTTTCTGGCTATTACAAATAAGGCTTCTAGGAACATAGCTGAGCAAATGTCCTTGTTGTGTGGTAGAGAATTGTTTGGGTGTACACCCAGGAGTAGTATAGTTGGGTCTTGAGGTAAAGCTATTCTCAGTTTTCTGAGAAAGCACCAGATTGCTTTCCAATGTGATTGTACAAGTTTGCACTCCCACTGGCAGTGGAGGAATCTTCCCCTTTCTCCACATCCTCTCCAGCATGTGTCGTCACTTGAGTTTGTGATCTTAGCCATTCTGTTGTGTAGGGATAAAAATAGAGGAGAGACTGAGGGAAGGTCCAAACAAGGCCTGGCCCAACCCAAGACCCACTCTACAGGAGAGAGCCAACCCCTAAATACTACTGACAATATTCTATTACACTTCCAGCCCGGAGCCTCGTATAGCTGTCCTCTGAGAGATCCCACGCAGTAGTGGATAGAAACAGATGCGGAGACTCACAGCCAAACATTGGGTGGAATGCAGGGAGCCTTGTGGAAGAGTTGGGGGAAACATAGAAGGACACAGAGGAGATAGGAGTTCCACAAGAAGACCAACAGAGCAAACTAACCAGGGCCATGGGGGACCTGCAGAGACTGAAGCAGCAACCATACATGGACGGGATGTAGGCCAGTATACAGATGTAGCTAATAGGCAGCTCGGTCTTCATGTGGGTCTCCTAGTGAGAGGAGTGGGGCCTATCACACGGACTCTGCTGCCTGCTTTTCGGCCTCTTCCTTTGGCGGGGCTGCCTCGTCAGACTACAGGGGAAGAGGATGTGCTCAGTCCTGATGCAACTTGATGTGCTGGAGCTGGTTGGGGGGGCTCCCCTTTTCTGAGGAGTAGGAGAGGGGAGAAGAAAGAAGAAAGGTGGGCCTGGGAGGAGAGGAGGGAGGGGGCTCTGATTGGGATGAATTAATTAATTTAAAAAAACAAAGTAGACCTTAAATGTAGTTTTTTAAAATTCTTTTATAGTGTGCCATTAGAGACTATCAACATATCTTGTATGAGATTTAGTTTATCCAAATAGCTAAAGGATAACAGAGTTGGGAAGGACAAAGAGGCTAGATTAGAAATTTATAACCCTTATATATTAAAATTCACCAAATTTATTAAGTACATAGTTTTTTATTTAAAATTTTCTAGGAGCCTGGTATCAAACACTTATCAAACACATAAACAGTTAGACATACATCTCCAAGTCAGGTTCTGTTAACCTGTGTAGACCTGTATAACCTTAGAAATTTATCATGATATAAACTTCCATCCTAGGCCAAAATATTTTGGAGACCTGCTGTTGTCTCCTTAGTCTAAAAAAGCAGATAACAAGCAGAGGCCTCTGTAGGACTGAAATGTTTTACAGGCACCTCCTATTTATAGATTTTTTTTTTAACCATTAACCTTTACGTACAAGTTTTAAGCTATTTTTGTTATAGATTTTACACATTTTAAACTATGCCAAATGAATTTACAAATTCTGAGATTAAATAATTTACATAATATTCTTATGAGGTTTATTTTGTGATCAGAGACCAAACAAATTATAGAGATTAAAAAACGGTTTAAGAATGGAGAGCAGAAAAAGGTTAGAGTTTTTTAAGTCCTTATCACACTATTTTTAAATCTATAACTCATTTTTGTCAAAGGTCTGCTTCAACATTTCAAGGTAAATTGAGGCAGGGCATATCGTCAGCGACTGATCCTTCAGCAAACTTTTTCCTGAGGGTACAAAGCTTGATTCTCTAAGCCAGAACTGCTTGTATCCAGCCAAAGTCTGGGCCTATACTGTTTGTAGCCATCAAAGAAAAGAAAGAAAAAAAGGGAGAAAGAATCATACACACAGACACACACACACACACGGACACAGGCATATACGTAGTCACAGATACACACAGAGAAACACAGACACACAAACACACACACACAAGTGATAGATGAAACAAGACAAGCTCCAACAAGATCCAACAAATTTATTTTTTCTCCCACAGCTTATATATCCCAGCAAAATCTTTCAAGCAGTACAAAAATTACAATGTGATTACATGCTATTTTTCTTTTAATGATCATGAAAACACAGCATGTTACCCAATACCGTTACATGAAAAACATTTTACTTATTATAAGTGAAGAAACAAATTATTCCCAAGAACCCACATACATTTGTAACTAAGTGACTTGTTATAGATTAATAGGTAATTGGGTGTAAGCAAGGAAGGTATTTCTTTTAGCCAGGTATTTTTTACCGGCAGGTTGCAAGTTGTAGTTACAAAGAAAGAATAATTACCTTATAACTATCTTACAAAAATACTAATAGAATCACATATCTAAATGTTTATATTAAAAAAAAACAAGCAGTCTTTAAATCCTCAATGTGCGCATCTACTCATTAACTGTTTTTACTAAATGATATCAGGAAGTTGAGTACAAAAGTGGGCACAAGAAATGAATCACCTTCATCACCAGCCCAGCTTCACTGAGACAGTCACCCCAGCCAGTGCCAACTGAGCTGCTGTTCTTGCTCCCTGACCTCACAAAGTCCCTAGCTCAACTATTAACAGTGTACCTTTATGAACTTCAAATAGTTCAAGATTTTCTGTATTGGAGCCACTGACAAGAAGAAAGAAAGAAAGAAAGAAAGAAAGAAAGAAAGAAAGAAAGAAAGAAAAAGAAAGAAAGAGAGAGAGAGAGAGAGAGAGAGAGAGAGAGAGAGAAAGAAAGAAAGAAAGAAAGAAAGAAAGAAAGAAAGAAAGAAAGGAAAGAAAGAAAGAAAGAAAGAAAGAAAGAAAGAAAGAAAGAAAGAAAGAAAGAAAGAAAAAGAAAGAAAGAAAGAAAGAAAGAAAGAAAGAAAGAAAGAAAGAAAGAAAGAAAGAAAGAAAGAAAGACCACGTATCCTTACTAAACAACCTATTTTTTCAAATTCTTTCTAAAGGTGGTGGTCACTGCTAACAATCTATATCTTAAAGTTCTTTCCAAGGATGATGGTTAAATCATTAATCTGCTCCAGCAAGATCAAGCATTATTATTTTAAGTGTCAATGATACTGCCCAGTGAGTGTCTGGAGGCTCCTTAGAGCTTTCGTACTGTTCATAAATTAAGAAAAACGTGAAGACCACAAGGACAGCAAACAGAGCGACACTTCATAACAGCATGAACCCTAAGGACATGCAGTCTCGGGACTCTGCCTCTCTGAGGCACACCCATCCTGTTTGTTCTGACGGGGGGGGGGGGGCCATTCCATGAGTTCTAAAGCTGTTTTGCTGTTCCATCTGCACAGCCCTTGACCTTTTTTGTAACAATTTTTTTTTTTCCTAAGTTAGGCCAGTTTCCATTTACTCTACCTCTATTTTTGTGTACAAATTTATATGTGGACTTAATGAAAATATCGAATGGCTGAGCAATTTCTAACAAAAGCTGGCTGAATATATAAAGTTTAGACTGTTGAGCTGTACCACCAGAAGACGGCACAATCTAATTTGACGAGGATGTGAAATTTGTACATAAAATATATGGTTCTTGCTCCTTTGAAGAGCAATGCATAAAAGCATTAACAGCAATCTCTACAGGACTTCTAGATGTAACTTTAGGCAATACCCATCGGGTATCTTCACAAACTCTTAAAGGTGAATCTTTTGGATACTAATTACCTACAGATCCCTAGGAGCATGCTAATACAATCTGCCAATCGTTATCAACATGGAAAAAATAACCTGCGTTTTATTTACTGACACAATGATTTCTATAGGCTCTTTACCAGTAAGTTGCTTAAGAAGTATCTTTCGCATCCTCATTAAGCCTATAATTTCTTGTAAATAAGGAGATACAGGTAGTTCTGGAGAATTACAACATACATAATTTTTATAATACCATAACCTTGTCAATATAAATCCAGTAGAAGATAAACACTCAGTTCCCTACATGGGAAGTACTACGGGATTTCCGATCAATCAGAGAGAGCTCCATGGCTTTGGAAGAAGGGGTTCTGAAGGGCTTCCCCTACGTCCCAGGAGAGGCTCCTGGAAAAGACAGCTTCGCTTCTGGTGACTTGTGAGAGGAGCTAGTTAGCAGGAAGAAAACGGCAGCTCCTCGTGATCGGGGTTCCCTTTCCTGGACGAGCCACTGTACCCTGGTGTGTGGCAACACCAGCTTCTCTTGGGGCATTCGTTCAGTGCCCTTAGGGTTCGGCCATGGACATGTTAGCAAGGCTAAGCAGGCTACTTGGGATAGAGAATAGAGTGTAGAGACCAGAGAGCGGCAGAGGAAGGCTGGCCTTCAGATTCAGTTTAAAACAGCGAGAAGTAAATGGTCCTGGGGAAGGCACAGTGCTTTCTGGGCAAGAGAGGCCTGATACTGATCCCTGCTCCTCTAGGTTCTAAGATGATACAACTCCATTTGTTTATTCAGCATCCCATTTCTTAACACCTCCCCCACCCGTGTGTGTGTGTGTGTGTGTGTGTGTGTGTGCGCGCGCGCGCGCACCTTCCTCTAGGCCCTAAACTTTTATCTGTTGGCAGGCATGAGGAGTTGCCTCACTCACAATTTCCAGGTGATGCCTGTGCTCAGGACTGGGAGCCCCACTTTAAGCAGAACTTCTCTGTCAATGTGGTCACCTTGGTGCCACATAGCGATCTTCATTTTTGTGATTTCAGCCTCCATGCAGTGATAGGCACCCAGTATTTAGAATCTGTTTTAAGGCAGCAGAAGCATCATCACAGTTTCTGGTGGGCCCAGACCTGCGCTATAGACTCATGGGAACATCTTAGCGAACGAGCTCTCCAGGCCTGCTGAGAGACCTCATGCAGCCCCAGCTACCTCCTTCTGAACACCCAGCCTCTGTTGGCCTAATAACATGATAGCACCAGGACTCCCCAGTACACAGGAACCAGGATGTGGCATACCTGGGCTGAGGTCAGCCTGAATTCATATGACCCTTGAGGCCTGTGTTCATGGAGTCCTTTGCTTCTGGGTCCAGGCCCTACTACAGGCCAAATACTATGTATGAGAAACTCAAGACAGAGCATAAGAACATCATGTCAGACTTGCAGAGCTTGGAAAATGAGAACACTGAGGCCTCAGAGAAGTTCAATGAGACAGGCTTTTGTCGGTAAGAGTCTGTCTTGGCAGGAACCCCAACAGTTGTAAAATGGCCATCTTTGCCTTTCTTTGCCTCTGGACTGCAGCTCTGGTTCTAGCCTTACTCTTAGCAAGAATTCTAGGTCTGTCTTGAGTGTATGCCTCATGGACTCAGGTTTTTAAGTGTGAAAGACACTTTTAGCTCCTCCCAGCACCATATTGTCATATTCAGCGGTTCTTAGACTTCCTAATGCTGCAACCCTTAATACAGTTCCTTGTGTCTTGGTGACCCCAACCATGAAATTGTTGTTGCTGCTTCATAACTATGACTTGGCTACTGTAATGAATCTGATTTACAGGGTATCTGATATGCCACCCCTGTGAAGGCGTTCTTCCATCGCCAAAGGGACTAGAACCCACAGGTTGAGACATGTGGCTCTACACAGAAGAGCAATTTGCAACATGAGATGGGTATTAGGTGAGGGCTCAGCAGGGGCTGACTGTTGTGGGGCCTGTACAATCCTTGGGGTTACTGTCCTCTCTCAGAGGACTCTGCCGACTCCCTGCTGCTGTTTCCCCATTACCATGGACAGATAAAAACAGGTGGTGGGCTCCTCTTGCTCTTGGAAATCCATTGATTTCTTTTGTCCTTGGATTTTCAGAAGCAGTTTGATTTTTTCTGGAATTTGCTGTTCTCCTGTTTTGGCCTTCTGAGCACAATACTCCATGGCTGTTGGGCTCTTGTCCAGGTCTTCCTGGGGTCCTGGGACAGGGTGGGGTTGATGGGCGTGGAGACAGGGCTGGAAGGAGAAGCCTAACAAGGACTTACTCTGCAGAGGGTGTTTCCAGCAACCCGCACAGCCGACTCCTGATGGAGCAAACTCAGCTGAAGAAGAAGGTGGCCATGCTGAAACAGGAGAAAAAGAAATTGCTGGAGGGTTGGGCCCTGCTGCAGCAGCACTTGAGGGACATGAAGCTGCTCTGTAAGGACCAAGAGGAAGAGACCACAGACCTCCAGACCCAGCAACAGCAGGTAGGGGCAGGCAGCCAGGCCAGGACTAGGTCCAGCACCATTTGCTCTGTAACTTTGGTCTGTCTGTCCTTCCACCCATCTGTGCTTAACTCATCACCTTTCTCACCCACCCACCCGTTTAGCCTCCCACTTCAGACAGCCAATTGTTCATGCCTGTGTCTGTGCATCAGGATTTCTGGGGACTGAAATTCTCGAGAGACACTGGGTTATGGTCCAGCAAACCCTCCTGCTTTGCTTGGAGCTACAGTCCAACGAGAGAGGTGGGTCAGTCCTCTACACGTCACCATGACGGGAGACTTGAGTGAGTTCCAGGACCTCCGGCTCACTTGCTTTGTGGGGTTCAAGTGATTCCATGGGGAGTTTGTGGGGACAAGAGATTCATAAAAAGGAAACCCTTGTGCAAATGCCATTCGAGTGGTTCTCCTTGTCATCTTGTTGGATGGCATGTGCCCTTTCTTCCTCCTGTTCTCTGCATCCCAAGGTGGACTCTTCACCTTGCAAAACTCTTGGTTCACACTGACAGAAGCCTGAGTAGCAGTTTTCCAGTAGTGTGTGTGTGTGTGTGTGTGTGTGTGTGTGTGTGTGTGTGTGTGTG